>NW_026883162.1:0-46290 GCF_032173495.1 Musca vetustissima
CCGAACATGAAATTCTTTTCCTTTGGGGCGACGAACGTTCCTTCCATTATCATTTCCAAATAAATTTATTTTGGTTTCATCGCTCCATAGGATATTTCGCCATTTTTTTTCATGTACGGATCCGCACCAACCCAAATGTTCTCTTGCGAAAGATAACCTCATCTTCAAATTTTTTTTACGAAGCAGTGGAACCTTTCTGGCTATTCGTCCTGGCAATTTGGCATCTGCAAGTCTTCTCCGAATAGTTCGAGTGGATATCACATTGCATATGTCCGCAGAAATTTCCCGAGAGGATATAAAGGGATATCTTTTTGCGAGGGTGACAATATGGCAATCCGTTATATGCGATGTCTTTTTTGGCCTACCGCGTGTTTCTTTATTTTTTTTGGGTTTCAACGCATTTTGGACAAAACACACTGATCTATCAAGTGATTTTGCTATGGTTCTTAGGCTTTTTCCCTCTTTCTTCCATTTTGTCACTAGTCTCCTTTCTTCTGGAGAACAGTGCTTATTTCGACCCATCTATCAATAAAATTGTGGTGCAATTTGTTTTAATTTTGATAAGCACAAGTAGTTAAATAACAAACCTTTATTAAAATGCACTCAGCAAGAGGTAAATATTGAAAAATCGAAAATGTACTTATTATTTTGGCCAGCCAAAATACGAACTTTAGCACAAAAATAACACAGAAACAAAAAGTAACGGGATTTTTGCATTTGTTCACTTGTTGATTCAAAGTTGCCATATATATGTTTGGAAATGTGGCAAAGTTGCCATATTTTACTTAAAAAACTTAACGTACGTTGCGACGATGAACATAAAACACGGTGTACTTATTATTTTGGCCATATGTGTATGTGCTGTTACTTTTTTGCATATGGAAATCGAACTCGTCATGTGAAACATACGGAAATTTCAATGTGTCAAAACGATATACAATTACATATGTATTTTTTCCGAATAGGACGCGCTCTATATTCGTATGTGAAACATAAGGAAATCAGCTGTTTGAATGATACACATTCTTGGAAGAAAATATTTCAATTGCAAGTCAAAGAAAAGGATGAAAAGGCAATAATTACAAATTATTATTTCGTTTGTAGGTGTTTAATAAAAAAGATGTTCATTTAAGAAAAAATAAAAGTGATTTTTTTGTTTATAGGTTATGTCATATGTAAAATACATATGCCGATTTTAACACAACAATAAATGTTTTGTGTACGCCGCTAATTTTGACACACATAAGGAATTACATATGGATGAAATAAGTGACAGCACATATGTAAAATGCATATCGTGTAAAAACACCATAACGAAAACAAAAATGTAACAATCGCTATTTGTTGTTGTTGCATAGCAACGAAAAGCTACTGATCTCACTGGAACGAAAACAAAACAAGCATTGTATTACTTTACGTGAAGAAAGTGCGATGGCTCAGTTGGTAAGCCCGTTGGTTTTTTGACAATTGATTTTTTAAACTTTGGGTCGTAGGTTCAAATCCCAGCGCAGGAGAACTTTTTTTTAATTTTAAATTTATTAAATCATATTAATATATATATATATATATATATATATAATTTGGCTCAACTCTAGTTTAGTAAAAACGATCAGATTTGTCTGAAATTTTTTCCAGAGGTAGGTATTTTTACCCAAAGTATGGGGATATCTTTTTTTTCTTGGGGGACGTACCCGGTTACCCGGTTATTTGACCCGGAAGTTCGGGTACGGGTACCCGGTTATATCCGGTTCTACGGATCGGGTTAATATAATATGGGTATCATTTTAAAGGTTATAAAAATACCTTTCCAGTGTAATATGATGGGGTTATCTCAAACCATTTTGGAGATATAGTCAAAAAACTAGGTTTTGGTCCCCGATTTTTTTGAAAAAACTCCCTAAACTCCCAAATGATAGACTACAATTTGTCCTTTCCAAAATGGTGCTATATGTGGCTGTATCTGTTGTGGATCAAAAGATATGGGCCTTAGAACCCTACAAAAACAAGAAAATTCTGTCGCGTAGCCAATGTTGGTATCTGTCCATAGGAGAAAGTCTTAAAAACCCGGCCGAAGGCCGTCTACACAAAAAAATATTCTATTTAGGAGTTTCTGCCGCGTTTGCCGGTGTTGGCATCTGTCCATAGAAGAAAGTCTTAAATCCCCGGCCGAAGGCCGGTCACCCAAAAAAAATATTCTATTTAACAAGAGATTCTGTCGCGTAGCCGGTGTTGGCATCTGTCCATAGAGAAAGTCTTAAATCCCCGGCCGAAGGCCGGTCACCCAAAACAAATAATCTATTTAATAAGAGATTCTGTCGCGTAGCCGGTGTTGGTATCTGTCCATGGGAGAAAGCCTTAAATTCCCGGCCGAAGGCCGGCTACACAAAAAAAAATATTCTATTTAGAAGGAGTTTCTGCCGCGTTAGCCGGTGTTGGCATCTGTCTATAGGAGAAAGTCTTAAATCCCCGGCCGAAGGCCGGTCACCCAAAAACACCATGCTATTTAAAAGCAGATTATGTCATGTAGAAAGATTTTCCTTGTTTTTATAGGGTTCTAAGGCCCATATCTTTTGATCGTGGTCTATCATTTGGGTCTGGTTTGGAGAGGGACTATAATGGACCCAAGGGAGTTTTTCAAACAAATCAGGGACCAAAACCTAGTTTTTTTGACCATATCTCCAAAATGGTTTGAGATAACCCCATCATATTACCACTCAATGGAAAGGTATTTTTATAACCTTTAAAATGATGCCCATATTATATTAACCGGATCCGTAGAACCGGATATAACCGGGTACTCGTACCCGAACTCCCGGGTCAAATAACCGGGTACGTCCCCCAAGAAAAAAAGATATCCCCATAATTAGGGTAAAAATACCTACCTCTGGAAAAAATTTCAGAAAAATCTGATCGTTTATACTAAACTAGAGTTGTTCCTTTAATTTTTCATACCTGAAAAACATTAAATTATTTAAGCATATTTAAAAAAATATATATATATATATATACCTATATTCTTAATAAATACGCACATTGTATTTATTCGATATTTTACAAATACAATCATTTTGTGTATTCCAAAAAATTTATACATATTTGTGGTGTTTTCCAAAAAAAAAAATCATATAGTTATTCAAAAACACGTTCAAAGTAATGAAACATTGTGGTATTTTCATAAAAAATCTTGTGGTTTTTCGAAAAAAAAATATGTTTTTTTAACAGGACTTGTGTCAATTCAATTAAAATAAAAACTGCGAAAAATATATTTTTTCAAATACAGTAAAAACTCTTTAATCCGGATAATTGATAGTAGACCCCAATCAGGATGGCCGAGGTTTTCTTACTATCGAATTTTTAAATTGGGTTAAGGTTATATAATTTAATTAGTTTCATTACAAAAATATGAACTATGAATATAATAGTAATATAATAACAATCCATAGAAAAAAAACATAAGTCCTGTTAAAAAAAACATATTTTTTCGAAAAACCACAAGATTTTTTATGAAAATACCACAATGTTTCATTACTTTAAACGTTTTTTTGAATAACTATATGGAAATTATGAAAGATGGGCGGCTGAAACAGGACTTAAATGAAAGGTCTCGAGGAGTACTTTAAGACTATATACCAGCTATATTCCAAAACCGTTTCAGAAAGCCAAATTGGACGACTTTCTGAAAATATCCTGAAATCCTGTAAAGACCACTGTGCGAAAATTATGAAACCACAAATATGTATATATATTTTGGAATACACAAAATGATTGTATTTGTAAAATATCGAATAAATACAATGCGCGTATTTATTAAGAATATAGGTATATATATTTTTTTAAATATGCTTAAAAAAATTAATGTTTTTCAGGTATGAAAATTAAATATATATATATATATATATATATTAACGATTTAATAAATTTGAAATTAAAAAAAAAGTTCTCCTGCGCTGGGATTTGAACCCACGACCCAGTTTTAAGAAAGAATTGTCAAAAAACAAATGACAAGTCCGAATAATTGATATATGTTTCATTTAAACGAAGTTCAATAAATTGGGTCAATAAATCTGATAATAAAATGCCAGCAATAAATCGAATTTTTTAAACATTTCATTTCATTACATTGTCCACTAAAAGATGGAATTTTCTTCCCAACAGCATAAAACTTTCAGAATTTCAGATTTTTTTCTGATTTAGCAGTCAATGTTCCAAAATTAGTCACCACTTAAAAATCCAACGCATTTAGTATTCTGAAACGGTTTTGGAATATAACTGGTATATGGCCTTGGACTGGACTTAAATGAAAGGTCTCGAGGAGTACTTTAAGACTATATACCAGCTATATTCCAAAAGCGTTTCAGGAAGCCAAATTGGACGACTTTCTGAAAATATCCTGAAATCTTGAAAAGACCACTGTGCGAAAATTATGAAACCACAAATATGTATATATTTTTTGGAATACACAAAATGATTGTATTTGTAAAATATCGAATAAATACAATGCGCGTATTTATTAAGAATATAGGTATATATATTTTTTTAAATATGCTTAAAAAATTTAATGTTTTTCAAGTATGAAAATTAAATATATACATATATATATATATATATACATATGTATACATATATATATACATATATATATATACATATATATATATATATATACATATATATATACATATATATATATATATATATATATATATATAATATATATATATATATATATATATACATATATAATATGATTTAACAAATTTGAAATTAAAAAAAAGTTCTCCTGCGCTGGGATTTGAACCCACGACCCAAAGTTTAAAGAAAGAATTGTCAAAAAAAACAAAGCTCTTACCAACTGAGCCATCGAACTTTCTTCGCGTAATGTAATACAATGCTTGTTTTGCTTTCGTTCCAATGAGATCAGTAGCTTTTCGTTGCTATGCAACAACAACAAATAGCGATCGTTACATTTTTGTTTTCGTTAATAAACAACCCTTAGCGCGGACTCTCTGTGAGCGCATTTTTTATGTGTTAAATCCACACACGCCCAAGTATAAAGAGCTATAAATAGATCATTAGAAAACATGTGACATTCAAGAATGCAACAAGGAAAAATTGTACAGTCCAATCCGCATAATTGAAAGTGGACGAATGCAGTGAATTTGTTTCATTATCCGAGCGTTTCAATAATGACAAGTCCGAATAATTTATATATGTTTCATTTAAACGAAGTTCAATAAATTGGGTCAATAAATTTGGTAATAAAATAGTTTTAGGCCAATTTCTTTGTTGTCATCATTTGATAAAATTTTTGAAAAAATATTACATAGACAGTTCATGACGTACATGGAAGTATTCAATTTGTTGTACAGGTATCAATTTAGCTTCAAAAAAGACAGTGGGACGCAGGAAGCAATTGTTAGTGTAGTCAACATAATATGTGATGGTTTAGACAACGGTCATGGAAGAGTTGCTGGCGTTTTCTACGACTTGTCAAAAGCTTTTGACTTAGTAGATCATGACATTTTATTACAGAAACTGTCATATTACCAAATCGATGGGTGGGAAGATAAATTGGACAATTTACATTGGATATTTAACAGAACTCTGTTAACTCATTAACAGAGCTATCTTAAGGAGTTACATAGTGATGAGTGCGAAGATAAATTGGATTTTTTAGATTTTATTATTTTGTTTTGTATTTATAGCACATATATGATAATAAAATAAAAAATCACCTTCCAATAAGATCTCAACATTATTTAAACAAAAATCAGAGGCCTACCCATACTAAATTCAACCGATAAAATATATTAAATCGAAAATGTAGATCAGGCCAAAACGACTAAAGCAGCTACGTTATAAAAGATGGGCGGATGAAACTGGGCTTAAATGAAAGGTTTCGAGGAGTACTTTAAGGCCATATACCAGTTATATTCCAAACCGTTTCAGAAAACTAAATTGGACGACTTTTTGAAAATATACTGAAATTCTGTAAAGACCACTGTGCGAAAATTATGAAAGGTGGGCGGCTGAAACTTGGCTTAAATGAAAGGTCTCGACGAGTGCTTTTGGCCATATACCAGTTATATTCCAAAACCGTTTCAGAAATCCAAATTGGACGACTTTCTGAAAATATCTTGAAATTCTGTAAAGACCACTGTGCGAAAATTATGAAAGATGGGCGGTTGAAACTGGTCTCGAGGAGTACTTGAAGGCCATGAAAATATCCTGATTTTCTATTAAGACCACTGTGCAAAAACTATCAAAGGTCTCGAGGAGTACTTTAAGACCATATACCAGTTATATTCCAAACCCGTTTCAGAAAGCTAAATTGGCCGACTTTCTGAAAATATCCTGAAATTCTGTAAAGATCACTGTGTGAAAATTATGAAAGATGGGCGGTTGAAACTGGTCAAGAGGAGTACTTTAAGGCCATATATCAGTTATATTCCAAAACCGTTTCAGAAAACTAAATGCGTTGGATTTTTAAGTGGTGACTAATTTTGGAACATTGACTGCTAAATCAGAAAAAAATCTGAAATTCTGAAAGTTTTATGCTGTTGGGAAGAAAATTCCATCTTTTAGTGGACAATGTAATGAAATGAAATGTTTAAAAAATTCGATTTATTGCTGGCATTTTATTACCAGATTTATTGACCCAATTTATGGAACTTCGTTTAAATGAAACTTATATCAATTATTCGGACTTGTCATTATTGAAACGCTCGGATAATGAAACAAATTCACTGCATTCGTCCACTTTCAATTATGCGGATTGGACTAAAGCAGCTACGTTATAAAAGATGGGCGGATGAAACTGGACATAAATGAAAGGTTTCGAGGAGTACTTTAAGACCATATACCAGTTATATTCCAAACCGTTTCAGAAAACTAAATTGGACGACTTTCTGAAAATATACTGAAATTCTGTAAAGACCACTGTGCGAAAATTATGAAAGGTGGGCGGCTGAAACTTGGCTTAAATGAAAGGTCTCGACGAGTGCTTTATGGCCATATACCAGTTATATTCCAAACCCGTTTCAGAAAGCTAAATTGGACGACTTTCTGAAAATATCTTGAAATTCTGTAAAGACCACTGTGCGAAAATTATGAAAGATGGGCGGTTGAAACTGGTCTCGAGGAGTACTTTAAGGCCATATACCAGTTATATTCCAAAACCGTTTCGGAAACTAAATTGGACGACTTTCTGAAAAATTCTGATTTTCTATTAAGACCACTGTCCAAAAACTATCAAAGATGGGCGGCTGAAAATGGGCTTACCAGTTATATTCCATATACCAGTTATATTCCAAAACGGTTTCAGAAAGCCAAATTGGACGACTTTCTGAAAATATCCTGATTTTCTATTAAGACCACTGTGCAAAAACTATCAAAGGTCTCGAGGAGTACTTTAAGACCATATACCAGTTATATTCCAAACCCGTTTCAGTACTTTAAGCTAAATTGGACGACTTTCTGAAAATATCCTGAAATTTTGTAAAGACCACTGTGTGAAAATTATGAAAGATGGGCGGTTGAAACTGGTCAAGAGGAGTACTTTAAGGCCATATACCAGTTATATTCCAAAACCGTTTCAGAAAACTAAATGCGTTGGATTTTTAAGTGGTGACTAATTTTGGAACATTGACTGCTAAATCAGAAAAAAATCTGAAATTCTGAAAGTTTTATGCTGTTGGGAAGAAAATTCCATCTTTTAGTGGACAATGTAATGAAATGAAATGTTTAAAAAATTCGATTTATTGCTGGCATTTTATTACCAAATTTATTGACCCAATTTATTGAACTTCGTTTAAATGAAACATATATAAATTATTCGGACTTGTCATTATTGAAACGCTCGGATAATGAAACAAATTCACTGCATTCGTCCACTTTCAATTATGCGGATTGGACTGTACAATTTTTCCTTGTTGCATTCTTGAATGTCACATGTTTTCCAATGATCTATTTATAGCTCTTTATACTTGGGCGTGTGTGGATTTAACACATAATCATATTATATATATATATGTATATATATATATATATAATATGATTTAACAAATTTGAAATTAAAAAAAAGTTCTCCTGCGCTGGGATTTGAACCCACGACCCAAAGTTTTAAGAAAGAATTGTCAAAAAAACAAAGCGCTTACCAACTGAGCCATCGAACTTTCTTCGCGTAATGTAATACAATGCTTGTTTTGCTTTCGTTCCAATGAGATCAGTAGCTTTTCGTTGCTATGCAACAACAACAAATAGCGATCGCTATATTTTGGTTTCGTTAATAAACAACCCTTAGCGCGGACTCTCTGTGAGCGCATTTTTTATGTGTTAAACCCACACACGCCCAAGTATAAAGAGCTATAAATAGATCATTGGAAAACATTTGACATTCAAGAATGCAACAAGGAAAAATTGTACAGTCCAATCCGCATAATTGAAAGTGGACGAATGCAGTGAATTTGTTTCATTATCCGAGCGTTTCAATAATGACAAGTCCGAATAATTTATATATGTTTCATTTAAACGAAGTTCAATAAATTGGGTCAATAAATTTGGTAATAAAATGCCAGCAATAAATCGAATTTTTTAAACATTTCATTTCATTACATTGTCCACTAAAAGATGGAATTTTCTTCCCAACAGCATAAAACTTTCAGAATTTCAGATTTTTTTCTGATTTAGCAGTCAATGTTCCAAAATTAGTCACCACTTAAAAATCCAACGCATTTAGTTTTCTGAAACGGTTTTGGAATATAACTGGTATATGGCCTTAAAGTACTCCTCTTGACCAGTTTCAACCGCCCATCTTTCATAATTTTCACACAGTGGTCTTTACAAAATTTCAGGATATTTTCAGAAAGTCGTCCAATTTAGCTTACTGAAACGGGTTTGGAATATAACTGGTATATGGTCTTAAAGTACTCCTCGAGACCTTTGATAGTTTTTGCACAGTGGTCTTAATAGAAAATCAGGATATTTTCAGAAAGTCGTCCAATTTGGCTTTCTGAAACCGTTTTGGAATATAACTGGTATATGGAATATAACTGGTAAGCCCATTTTCAGCCGCCCATCTTTGATAGTTTTTGGACAGTGGTCTTAATAGAAAATCAGAATTTTTCAGAAAGTCGTCCAATTTAGTTTCCGAAACGGTTTTGGAATATAACTGGTATATGGCCTTAAAGTACTCCTCGAGACCAGTTTCAACCGCCCATCTTTCATAATTTTCGCACAGTGGTCTTTACAGAATTTCAAGATATTTTCAGAAAGTCGTCCAATTTAGCTTTCTGAAACGGGTTTGGAATATAACTGGTATATGGCCATAAAGCACTCGTCGAGACCTTTCATTTAAGCCAAGTTTCAGCCGCCCACCTTTCATAATTTTCGCACAGTGGTCTTTACAGAATTTCAGTATATTTTCAGAAAGTCGTCCAATTTAGTTTTCTGAAACGGTTTGGAATATAACTGGTATATGGTCTTAAAGTACTCCTCGAAACCTTTCATTTATGCCCAGTTTCATCCGCCCATCTTTTATAACGTAGCTGCTTTAGTCCAATCCGCATAATTGAAAGTGGACGAATGCAGTGAATTTGTTTCATTATCCGAGCGTTTCAATAATGACAAGTCCGAATAATTGATATAAGTTTCATTTAAACGAAGTTCAATAAATTGGGTCAATAAATCTGGTAATAAAATGCCAGCAATAAATCGAATTTTTTAAACATTTCATTTCATTACATTGTCCACTAAAAGATGGAATTTTCTTCCCAACAGCATAAAACTTTCAGAATTTCAGATTTTTTTCTGATTTAGCAGTCAATGTTCCAAAATTAGTCACCACTTAAAAATCCAACGCATTTAGTTTTCTGAAACGGTTTTGGAATATAACTGATATATGGCCTTAAAGTACTCCTCTTGACCAGTTTCAACCGCCCATCTTTCATAATTTTCACACAGTGATCTTTACAGAATTTCAGGATATTTTCAGAAAGTCGGCCAATTTAGCTTTCTGAAACGGGTTTGGAATATAACTGGTATATGGTCTTAAAGTACTCCTCGAGACCTTTGATAGTTTTTGCACAGTGGTCTTAATAGAAAATCAGGATATTTTCATGGCCTTCAAGTACTCCTCGAGTCCAGTTTCAACAGCCAATCTTTCATAATTTTCGCACAGTGGTCTTTACAGAATTTCAAGATATTTTCAGAAAGTCGTCCAATTTGGATTTCTGAAACGGTTTTGGAATATAATTGGTATATGGCCATAAAGCACTCGTCGAGACCTTTCATTTAAGCCAAGTTTCAGCCGCCCACCTTTCATAATTTTCGCACAGTGGTCTTTACAGAATTTCAGTATATTTTCAAAAAGTCGTCCAATTTAGTTTTCTGAAACGGTTTGGAATATAACTGGTATATGGCCTTAAAGTACTCCTCGAAACCTTTCATTTAAGCCCAGTTTCATCCGCCCATCTTTTATAACGTAGCTGCTTTAGTCGTTTTGGCCTGATCTACATTTTCGATTTAATATATTTTATCGGTTGAATTTAGTATGAGTAGGCCTCTGATTTTTGTTTAAATAATGTTGAGATCTTATTGGAAGGTGATTTTTTATTTTATTATCATATATGTGCTATAAATACAAAACAAAATAATAAAATCTAAAAAATCCAATTTATCTTCGCACTCATCACTATGTAACTCCTTAAGATAGCTCTGTTAATGAGTTAACAGAGTTCTGTTAACTTCCACTCTGTTAAATATCCAATGTAAATTGTCCAATTTATCTTCCCACCCATCGATTTGGTAATATGACAGTTTCTGTAATAAAATGTCATGATCTACTAAGTCAAAAGCTTTTGACAAGTCGTAGAAAACGCCAGCAACTCTTCCATGACCGTTGTCTAAATCACATATTATGTTGACTACATTAACACTGTCTTTTTTGAAGCGTCCCACTGTCTTTTTTGAAGCTAAATTGATACCTGTACAACAAATTGAATACTTCCATGTACGTCATGAACTGTCTATGTAATATTTTTTCAAAAATTTTATCAAATGATGACAACAAAGAAATTGGCCTAAAACTATTCGACATTTGGGTATTGGAACAATATTTGAAGTATTTGAAATGTTGGGAAATATCGACTTATCAACGATAGAATTAAACTAGACGTAATGTCATTTCTGCACACTTTTAACATATTTGTGTTAACATCGTAATTTTTAGGACGTTTGTTCATTTTTTAATTGGGCATGATGTCGAGAACCTCCTCAGCTGTAGTTTCACAAAAATTAAATGAATTTTTAATGTGTTTGAGCGTTCGTAACTTATTAAAATGATCATCGGGTAAAATATGAATCTGTCTCTTCAATTGCCTTTGGATATCTAAGTTACCGAAATAAACATTCGTCGCTGAGAAATGCTTGGTTAGCATTTTCTCACAATAAATGACTGTAAGTGCATCGTCGACACATTTTGAAAAAGCACCACCATGAAATGAAAGACAAAACTAAGACTCGGCAGTCTTCCATCGAAACTCAAACTTAAAACAAGCAGCACCAACAAGTGAAGGAACTTGAGCAGCAACAACAACAATAACAACAACATTCAACAATCAACGTTATTATAATAATTATAATTTTAATAACTAAACTTAAGAAACAACAACACTTAATATTATTCTAATAATTGTAGTGAAACACTTAATAATTAATAATTAAATAAAGATAATCAAGAAATTAAAACAAATAACTGGCGCCCAACGATCAATAGAATCCATGTAAGTAGAGTAATCATTCCTCAAGAGAAAAAAAAAACGTAAAAAAAGTGACCGAATTATGAACGCGGAACAAATTAAACAAATTGTGGATGTTGCTGTAAGTGCAGCACTCCAAGGGCAGCGTGCCATTATAGACTCAGAAAATAAAGCGTTAAAAGATCAAATTAGTGAACTGACGAGGAAAATATGTGTTATGCAAACTCCGTCGTCATCCGTAGAGACGTACGAAGAAATTAAAATCACCAGCTCGATCGGTACGGATAACCTCGATGCTGTGAAATCTCTTCCAGAGTTTAATGGAACAAGGGAAAAGTACGTATCATGGCGGGCCGCAGCAAAAGCTGCACATAAGATTCATGAAAATACCGTGGGGACGGCAAGGTATTATCAGGCTGTTCTGATAATAAGAAATAAAATTGTTGGCAATGCTAATGACGTCTTAGCATCATTCAACACAGTTTTAAATTTTAAAGCAATAATTGCACGCCTTGATTTTACTTACGCTGATAAAAGACCCATCTATTTAATCGAACAGGAACTGTCCACATTAAGACAGGGGGAATTGTCAATTTCAGAATTTTATAGTGAAGTAGAAAAAAGAGTGGCTATGTTAGTGAATAAAACTACAATGACATATGGGGACAATACGCAACTGACTATTAACCTTAATACAAAATACAGACAAGATGGTCTGCGCATTTTTATTTCAGGATTAAAAAAAAACACTTTGTGACATTCTGTTTTCGTCTCGTCCTGAGGACATGGCCACAGCATTGGCCCTCGCACAAGAAGTTGAGGCAAATCATCAACGATATGTCTTTGCAAATAGCTTCGCTAAGAGAAATGAGATGAAGGATAGCAAGAGTCAACCGTATAGACTTTCTTCGAAAACTCAAGGTACGGTGAATAATCAGCAAAAATCAGAACCCATGGATATAGATCCATCTTCATCAAAATTTAGATACAGCCAACGTTCAAACTCTCAAGCTCCTTATGTGACACCGAAACCTGATAGTTCTAACAAGGTGTTATATGGAGGCGACGAGTCAAGAAACATTAATAATTTACCACCAAAAGCTGAAAAACGTTATCTAGATTCTGGAAGATTTTCTAATGGCAATGTTCAAAAATGGCAGAGATTGAACCATATTGAAGAAACTCGTTGCAATAATGAAACTTGCGATAGAAATAATGAAGTATTCGCAGATGAGAATAGGCAACTAGACGAGGACACTTATGAGGTGTTGGCATGTGAGGCTGACGAAGACATCGAAGAGCTTAATTTTTTAGGCAAGGGTCCCTGCTTCCTTGGATCCCAAGGGTGATTGCAGGCAAAACAAGAAAATTTTTAATAGATACTGGCACCTCCAAAAACTACATTAAGCCATTCAACGGACTCCAGGGAGTGACATCAGTTAATCGACCATTTTTGGTAAAATCAATTCATAATACAAACAGAATTAAGGAGAAGGTCCGAACAAACATATTTGGAATATTTACTGATTTTTTTGTTCTTCCTAGTTTGGAGACGTTTGATGGGATAATCGGACTCGACATTTTAAAAACTTTGAACGCATCAATAGACCTGGGAAAATCGAAAATTTTTTATGCAAATAACGTCGAACCACTTTACTATGATTCATGTAAAGATGTTAATTATTTAGAACTAAATTCTTTAGCAGTTCCATTAGGTATTAGAGGAAAATTTAATGATATGATTCAAAGAAATATTAAAGCATTTGCGGATCCTGACGAAGCACTTGCTTATAATACTAATGTAATTGCTAATATTAGAACTACTGACGAAGAGCCGGTTTACTCGAGGCTTTACCCCTACCCATTGGGTGTAAGTGATTTTGTCAAAAACGAAGTTGAGAATTTACTAGCCAACGGTATTATTAGACCGTCACGATCCCCTTACAACAACCCAATATGGGTGGTTGATAAAAAAGGAGTAGACGAATTTGGTTGCCCAAACAAACGTCTGGTTATTGACTTCCGTAAACTAAATGACAAAACCATTAGCGACAAATATCCTATACCAGACATAACAGAGATTTTGTCTAATTTAGGTGGGGCCAAGTATTTTACAACCCTAGACCTAAAATCCGGTTTCCATCAAATAGAGCTAGCTGAGCGGGACAGAGAAAAAACAGCATTCTCCGTGAGAAATGGAAAATACGAGTTTTGTCGTTTGCCATTTGGCTTAAAAAACGCACCTAGTATTTTTCAGCGTGCCATTGATGATGTTCTACGAGAACATATCGGGAAGTGTTGTTTCGTCTATATTGATGATGTAATTATCTTCTCGACGTCCGAGGAAAATCATATTCGGGATGTGGAATCAGTCCTAAAAAGTCTTTTAGAGGCAAATATGAAAGTTTCAGCGGAAAAATCGAAATTTTTCAGACAAGAAACAGAATATCTCGGATTTATGGTAACAACAAATGGCATAACAACCTGTGCTGATAAAGTAAATGCTATGAAAAATTTTCCACAACCCACAACGCTACGTGGGGTTCGTTCTTTTTTAGGTTTAGCAGGGTACTACAGATGTTTTATTAAGGATTTTGCAAAAATCGCAAGACCTTTAAGTAGTATTCTAAGAGGAGAATTTGGCAATGTCTCTGCGTCTCAGTCAAAGAAAATAAAAATTACTCTGAACGATGAACAAATCCATGCATTTAATGCATTAAAAAATATTTTGATATCGGAAGATGTGTTATTAAACTATCCTGATTTCAAAAAACCATTTGACTTGACAACTGATGCTTCTTCGCACGCTATCGGAGCTGTTTTATCCCAGGGTAGAAGACCGATTACAATGATATCGCGGACACTGTCTGATGCCGAAGAGAATTATGCTACAAACGAACGTGAACTTCTTGCAATAGTTTGGGCTTTAAAAACTCTCCGGAACTACTTGTATGGCGTTCAAGACATTCGTGTTTTTACCGATCACAAGCCTTTAACATTTGCTGTATCCGATAAAAATCCTAACAATAGGATTAGGCATTTGAAGGCTTTCGTGGATGAATACAATGCCAAGGTTTTTTATAAGCCAGGCAAAGATAATGTTGTAGCAGACGCTCTTTCCAGGCAGCAAATTAACAACTTGAGCGACAATTCCAGTGTTATAACCGAAGCAACAGTTCACAGTGAAGCTTCATTTACAAACACAATATTATCGGTAGACAAACCTGTAAATTGTTTTCGGAATCAAATCATAATTGAGGAAGGAACTGTAAAAGGTGTGAAATGTTATATCATGTTTGGGAAGAAAACTAGATATTTTATTACTTTTGAAAATGACAGAGACTTATTTGAGATGTTGCAACAAGTTGTGAAGCCAGATGTTGTAAACGCAATTCATTGCGATCTACCAACGTTGCCAAAAATTCAACATAAGTTAATTGAGCTTTTCCCAGGTGTTAAATTCAGATACTCGAAATCATTTGTCACCGATATCACGAACCTGAATGATCAAAAAGAAATCATTGCGGCAGAACACAACAGAACACACAGAGCTGCGCAAGAAAATATTAAACATATTTTAGAGGATTATTTTTTTCTAAAAATGGGTAAAAAAGCCAAAGAATTCGTAACAAACTGCCGAATATGTTTGCAATCAAAATATAATCGACAACCTACCAAATATCAGATAGCTCAAACTCCCATCCCAACAAAGTGTGGAGAAATCCTCCACATTGACATTTATTCCACGGATTCTAAACACTTTCTCACATGCATTGACAAGTTCTCTAAATTTGCTGTAGTTCAGTCACTAAGATCGAGAACTATAGTAGACGTACAGCCCCTACTCCTCCAGATTCTAAATTTGTATTCTAATACAACGACTATTTACTGTGACAACGAAAAGGCATTCAATTCAAACACAATAAAGTCAATGTTGAAGAATATGTTCAACATTGAAATTGTAAATGCGCCTCCATTACATAGTACTTCTAACGGGCAGGTGGAACGTTTCCATAGCACCCTTACCGAAATCGCTCGCAGTCTGAAACTTGAGAGATTATTAGATGATACGGAAGAAGTTATACTCATGGCTACAATAGAGTATAACAGATCCGTACATTCAGTGATTGGGAAAAAACCTATAGAAGTATTTCGTACAAACGATTTCGACGGAGAAGTTGTAAATCGGCTTCAAAGTGCTCAGCAGAAAGATCTGACACTACATAATGCAAGCCGAAGAACTCAGATATATGAATCAGGAGATAAAGTTTTGGTTAAGACCAACAAAAGATTGGGCAATAAACTTACTCCTTTATATGTCGGAAAAGATGTTCAACAAGATCTAGGAACTACTCTATTAATAGGAGGGAGGAGGGTCCATAAGGACAATATAAGAACCTAAACTGAGTTAATTATTTTTTTCTTTTTCCTTATTTTTTCTTATCTTAGGTTGACTTTCGGATTTATAAGCCTTTTGGCACTCTCAACCGCCGAGATTCTTGACTATAATAATGCGAATTATATTCCAATTTATGATGGAAATTTAATAGTTTTTCAAGAATACGGATACCTTAAGCACATTACGAATTTGACACTATATTCGAACATGAAGGATGAGGCGGCCAATGCATGCAATTTATTCCCGGAGTCGCATATGAAAAAAATTATAAAAGCAGATTTGGACGAAATTGACAGACTATTGAATTTAGTAAATTTACACCATAGATATAAAAGGGGATTGAATGCCCTAGGGACTGTTTTCAAATACATCACTGGAACCCCAGACCATGATGATTTTGAAAAATTACAAGAAATTTCAGATCAACTTATAGACCAAAACAATAGACAGATTAACATTAACACGGCAGTGCAGCTACAAATAGATGAACTCTCTAAAAAACTTAATCAGATTTTGGCAATAGAAAAAAAGGAAAGAATTAATACGGGAAACTTGTTTGATTTATTACTATCGAGAAATAGAGCCATTATTTCTGATCTTAATGGCATAATTCTGTCACTCACTTTAGCAAAAATCGGTCTTATTAATCCGGCCATTTTGGATGCCCAAGAAATAAAACTTATTGAGACGAATGATTACTCTACCGCGGATATTTTAAGAGTATCTAATATTAAAGTTATTCAAGTAGATAACATAATTTTCTTTTTAATTAAATATCCTAAGCATAAGTCAACATGTAGAAAACTTATAATCTTCCCTGTAGCTCATAATAACAAGATTCTTCACCTTGAAGAATCAACAATTGCCGTCTGCAAAAATTTTACAATAGCCGTTAAAAATTGTACTGCAACCATCCCCACATTTTGTCTACCTTCATTGGCATCGTCATGTGCTTTGCAACTAGTGTCGGGAAAAAGAGCTGTGTCGCACTAAATTTAACAACATACCACCCATAGTCGAAATTGATGATGGTGTTGTTGTGGTCAACGATCAAACAGTAAAAATTGAAGAAAAGGGAGAGCCACCGCTGATTTTTAGTGGAACATACTTGTTATTGTTTGAAGAAGAAGTCAAAGTCAATGGAACAATTTATAAGAATCGAAATGGCTCAGTGTCCTTAACACCAGGAATACCTCGGTCGGCTGTCGTCAACCTGACGGAGGATATAGAGGTGCTAAATATCCCTTATCTGCACCATTCGAACTTAAAAAATTTGCAGCATATTCAAAATCTTCAGCGCAAAGTTTCTGAAAACCACTACATAAGTTTAACCTTGGTCATCTCTCTTTGTGGAGTCTTTTCTACATTTTTTGTGGTTAAACGAATTCTAAAAAAAAGCAAATTAGCTGCCTTCAATAAATCTCTGCAAGCAGTAGTATCTCAAACAGCCACTGTATCCGGGGACGGCTCCAACTAAGGAGGGGAAGAGTTACCGAAATAAACATTCGTCGCTGAGAAATGCTTGGTTAGCATTTTCTCACAATAAATGACTGTAAGTGCATCGTCGACACATTTTGAAAAAGCACCACCATGAAATGAAAGACAAAACTAAGACTCGGCAGTCTTCCATCGAAACTCAAACTTAAAACAAGCAGCACCAACAAGTGAAGGAACTTGAGCAGCAACAACAACAATAACAACAACATTCAACAATCAACGTTATTATAATAATTATAATTTTAATAACTAAACTTAAGAAACAACAACACTTAATATTATTCTAATAATTGTAGTGAAACACTTAATAATTAAATAAAGATAATCAAGAAATTAAAACAAATAACTTCTATAAAAATATCTGGTTAATGTTTCACACACATCATTCTCATTTAAAAAGTCGCCATTGTTATTTTGAAAAATTATTTGAGAACTTTTAACTCTACGGAGATGTTAATTTAAAAATTTCCAACATTTCTTGGGACTTTCCTGAAGATCCTGAAGTCATGAATGATAAAATCTGTTCATACATATGCTTTTAGCCTTTTTTATAACCCTGTTTATATGTTTTAGTCTATTTTACATGCCTAAATCTGTATAGTTCTTCCTTCTCTTGAATAACAAAGTCGTTTTCCATTTGATAAGCGCCAGCAGATTTTCATTTATCTATGGTGCTATCAATTGCCTACTTTTCCAATACTGTTCTTTCAATTGTGGAGTTGTTAATTCATTCTGAAAAAAAATGTTCAGAATATGTTCCATTTCTGTATTTGGATTACCACACAGTTGGATGTCTTCAAATAATCACACTTACGGAGCTTTTTATACGTGTTTTCGGGTAAATTGCCTATGATTCTGCATGATATCAAATTGTGATCCGTTAGTGTACATTCTATAATTTCAAAATTGCTGAATATATTGTCTAAAGACTTTCCACTAGAGGGACGGGTAACTAGAGAATGACAATTTTCATAATTGTAGTGGCATAATATGTAAAAAATTACATATGACTCAGATGCCCATATGTTTGAATCACCTACAACAATACTTGGTGCATTACAAATCATACCTGCACATTTAAGATAAAAGCTAACCATATTTGCACTTTTTTCGGAACAAATGTACTTTACGAACGCCTCTCAGACCATTTTGAAATTTATACCATAGGTAGCCTATCTAATGCTAATTATTATTATTTTTTATTACCCCCATATTTTATTACAAATCTTTAAGAATACCACTTCGAAACGTTTGAAATTTTTATTGCAGATAGTCCTTCTGTTGCTGATCACATCCACATAATTTTTTTTTTTTTCAGGAGAACTTCGTACTTCCGGAAATATGGGGTATCACGTATGGACAGGTGGAAAATTGGGCTACGCAAGCAGAATTTTCATATAATTTGAAATTTTGTCTGAGTAGCTGGTCTTCGGCCGGTGTTTTAAACACTTTATTGCTGGGAGCTCAAAGGCTTCTTAGGGAGATGCTATGATGTTTGGCTTAAGTCAAGTTTAGGGGCTCCACTCGGATCGCTTTGAAATTAGTAAAACGGTTGTTGTAACCAAGATATGTTCCGAACTTTCAAGGCCCATATCTCGGGAATTATGCTTTTCCCCCACATAAAATATATATCACTGTAGTCAGCTCAACTACTTACGGTGAAAATTTTAAAGCAATCCGAGTGTAGCCCCCAAACTTGACTTAAACCAAACATCATAGCATCTCCTTAAGAAGCCGTTGAGCTCCCAGCAAAACATTTTCTCTTGAAAACGTTTTGAAGTCCTCTCAGTATTAAAAGCTACTCTAAAGAAGGCCATAAGCAAGTAAAATAACTGATGACAAGTTCATTCCAAATATTCGGATTTTTATATGCTGGAATATCATACTACGGAATTATTCTTCTTACATATATTATATGTACTACATCATTGATATGTAGAAACAAATATGAAAACATCAACTGCAATGTTGTATAGGTTATACAAATAAAAACAGAAATGTAAAAAAGATACCTACAGAAATATGTAAACAACAAATATCATCAGATATAAATTTACCTCCGATTCCTCAGCTTCGGAATCTATAAAATCCGCCATATCAACCAAATATGTTAGTTTCACACGTGTAAATTAGAAGTGCTATATAGCTTTTACAAATTTAAGAGGCCCGAGAATTAAACAAAAAAAAAATGTACTTATACATTAAAAAAAGTAATCGGTAGTCATACCAATGTATGTATGTTAAAAACACAATGCGGAACAATCGGAATTGAACTACGGCGGTTTACACAATTATCATGTAATTGGCACTTATACAGAAGAATAACAAGTAGGTCGCATTTACACCTAACGTATTTTGTTATTATTTATTTAATCGTCGTTTATGTGGTAATTTTCTTTGCATATGCAGTCGAAAACTCGAATTTGGTCGTTTCAAGCGAAATCAGTCACAACAGAATGAACAGATATAAAGCCTATGTTGACCAGTAAAATTGAACATTACATTACAATATGTTTCAAAAATTATATATAATGATGGCCGTTTAATCTATTCTAGCCTCAACGAAAGAAAAATTTTATAGTTATATAAAAAATATATAATTATTGTGTTGAGCAACAAAATGCTGGTGTGCGCCAAAAACTTTTACTCGTCAACATAGGTGTTAATCTCTGTACATTCTGTTGTGACTGATATATTTTTTGATAAAATTTATTCTTTACTACTTGAACAATCGATTTGATATAATAAATGTCAATATTAATAGACATTTCCTCACTGCAATAATATTCCGACCTTCTTCAATAAAGGTTTTCGAAATAGAATCGTTCCTTTTTATAGATTTTACAGATTTTTTTTAAGTAAAAAAAAACACAATGTTTTAGTTATGTGACCACTTCAAAGTCGATGTTTTTCATAAAAACCGTTATTTATGGAATTGCATGCAATAATTTTCTATTTTCACACTAAATCTTCTAAGTGCAATATATCGAAGTGTTCCGAAGTGATCAAAAATTTGTTACCACACCTGTATTTGTAACAGCCCTACCTAAAATTCATATATATTTTTTTATGGATTTGACCGGCGAAAGTATTGGAGTTAAAGATATTGATGTGATTGATATTCCTCTTGAAAAAAATGAATAGGTTTACGACCGATAACTGTTCAGTTATGATTGGAATTACAAACATTAAAGTAATTTATCAGTTCCAATCTTTTTTAACCGGATATGTTTGTCAGATACTAAATTTGGCATACTCTGTGCTATCTCCTGAGGTAGGCAAATTGATTACATTTACAGTCGTCGTAATTACTTAAATAATTTCAAGAGCACTTTGGAACTGAAATTCATGTTAGTTTGGGGTATATTGGCTTTCGAGAAAGAGGTAGTGAAATTCAAATTAGTCAATAGAATACATATTCAAATGCAATCGAAAGAAGCAAGAATTCTCATATTATTACCATCAGAATGATATCCTGAAAATCGATCTTTATGAAACTGAATACCTTTTCACATTTTTCATTTTCCATCCCTGGTGCACGCATACAATCATAATTTTGTTGAATAAACGACAGTTTCATGGTATATTTAATAAGGTAACCGCATCGGCCCAGCTGTTGGTGCAAATAAATGTCAAAAATGTTGTTGTAATGTTGAACCAAAAACTTAAAAAAAAAAACAAAATTATAAATGAAAATCTCCGAATTTCGAAGAGCTTGTTTGGCAATACTTTTATTAACATTTTCTACAAGAATTTGTGTAAAAAATCTTGCCCTGATTTATATGAGTGTTACCGAAATACGTCGACGTACGAATTTTCAAAGTTGAAAAAATTCAAATATGGCAGAACTCATGGTTTAATTATTACAAGGTAGGGCACCAACTGATTATAATTTTTTCTCAAGGTGGCTTGTTCAATCAAATCAAAATACATATTTTGTGTATGTGTGTGTCTTGTTTTGAATACAATGTCAAATAAATTCAAAATATATTGGAACATATTCAACTTTAATTGAAATGAAAATAAAGTTTTTAACACGTTCGTCTGGAAGTAATTACTTTGTTATGGATGAAACAAACATTTTATGGTGTTCTCTACTGGATTTTGGGAAGAAATCATTCATTCAGTTTTCCCTTTTTTGTTTTGTGTTGAGAAAATGTCAAATAAACACAAACACTTGCTGCGTATATTTATTTTATTTTTGGCAGAAGAGGCCACACGTACATAGTTGGTTTTTCGTTATTCACCTCAAGCTGCCCTACCTTGTATTATTGTACCAAGGCAGAAAGTATTTTTGTTTTTTTTTCATTTTTTGAAAAAAAGAGAAACAAAACATAAAGGAAACGTGAATTTTTCAATAAGAATATGAAATAATTTAACACATTTTATAATTTTTCAAGTTTATTTCTCGATTTTGTTTAGCTTGCTAAGAGATATTGACTCGACGTATTTGTGTAATACGGCCGTACAAAACATTTCGCAATAGTGGGGAAGTTCAATATTTTTGTACGCCTCATTGGATTTTAGGTAACGTTGTAATGGAATTGACAATTTAGATATACTGGATATATAGATATAGATATACTAAACCACTCAAAACATTATTTATTGAATCTGATTTGCCAACATTAGAAATTAAGAACAGACTTTTGCCTAAAATTCTCTCTATAAGCTCAATGAATATGTTATAAAAGTAAGTACATCGAAAAGGGAAACTAAAACAACATCCTTGATATATGAATGTGTTAAAAAAAACATTCGCGGATAAAATAAAAAAAAAACTATACCGAAAAATACCCAGTATGGATGTACTCGAAAGAGTCTTGTGACTTATCTCTATCTGTATATAAAAAAGAGAGTACACCAAATGAAATTTACATAACAAATTTCAATCAACTTATCGCGCAATACCACAACTGGGGAACACTTTTTAACAATGCTTCAAAAAACAACATTGGTAAAGTTCTAACATCCAATTATTGCTCGATTTTAACCGCTGAAGTCGCAGGTATCCTAGAAGCCATAAGTATAGTCAAAGGGAGCAAAAATGATATGTTAATATTATTCGATAGTCTATCGGCGATCAATATACGATTGCAAATACCAGGTGGATGGTTAGGTTAGGTTTGGGGATGTGCAGTCACTTATGTGGCTGCAGCATTCTGAGACCGGTTAGGTCCGTTGTGATCATCCACAAGAAAATATACGGTGAAGAGAAGAGACCAAAGACATATCTATAGGGGAGAGAAGATTAGTGAATTAAAGGAGAGTTCAGAATCTTACATAAATGAATGGAAGAAGAATGAAGGTCGATGTGTTACGTGCTAAGGTTGTATGTTCCTAACCACTTTATATTTCTAATTATGCTGTAGATTAAAGCTGGTTCGTTTGTTGAGAAGAAGCTGAGACTCTGTAGAAAATGAGCACCCACTATTCTGTGCTGCCTGTAAGCCAGGGCTGGGCAATGACACAGGATATGCTCAATTGTCTCCGTCTCCTCCTTGTCAACACAGAGTCTACAGTAATCAATTGCATCGAGATCCCATTTACTAGTAAAAGCCCTGATGTTGCAGTGACCAGTGATGATTCCTGTCATCACTCTAATTTCAGCTTTGCTCAGGTTCAACAGTTAGTGCGTTCTTTTGGTAGACAGAGTCGGCCAAATGGATCTTGACACGTTGCACCTACGTTCGTTGTGCCAAAGTTCACAGGCTATTTCGTCAAAGAATGCCTCAAAGTTCCTATAGAAAAGACATACAGATCGGTGGATTGAGATCCTCGTCTAGCTAGTTCGTCCGCTCTTTCATTACCCAAGATGTCACAATGTCCTGGTACCCAACACAACCGATAGCTATGGGTAAGTTCTTCCAGAACTGCTCTACACTTGAGGACGGCTTCGGATTTGATGTAACAAGATTTGATGGCTTTAAGAGCCGCTTGACTATCAACAAAAATAGTCATCGGTTCAACGACCTTAGCATCCAGACTTTTTATCAATTCCGCTGCCTTCCAGATCGTGAAGATTTCAGCATGGAAAACACTAAAATTGCAATCCAGCTTGTAGGTTAACTCAAGGCCAAGCCTTTCACAGTAGACGCCTGCCCCAGTACCTTCTTCCATCTTGGATCCGTCTGTATAGAAGGCCAGACCGTCCAGAGGGGGGGGGGGTGGTTACTTCGTTTCCAGTCGTCTATACTAGGAATAACGACATCTACATCGTCAAATCTAAGATGCTTGTGGCGTACTCCTTCTGGCTCCTCTAACTAAAATCGCGGCGGCTCTTTGTACCTTGTCTAATTTACTGGATGTCGACTTGAGGCTCAGACAGTTCCACCAAACAAGAGAACCATTGGATTTACACCAAGAACATTTGCCCTGGCCCAGCGCGACATCGTCAGTAAGGCTCTTTTCCGGAAATCAATATAACCACGTCGTCCGCATAAGCTACAACTTTGATACCTTTCCCGTCCAATTCCCTCAGTATAATATTAATTATCGATAGCCATAGTAACGGCGAAAGCACCCCTCCCTGAGGTGTGCCCCTAGTTACCGTTTTACGGATTTTTGTATCCCCCACACTTGAATTTATAATTCTGCTGTTAAGCATTTTATCTATCCAATATGTCAGGGTATCAGGAGTGCCAACTTCTTTAAGTGAGTGGTTTATTGATTAAAGGCTCCCTCTATATCTAAGAAGGCGGCCTGCATAAAATTTGAATTTTCCATGTTCCTCTCAATGTAGCCTACCACTTCGTGGAGTGCAGATTCCACAGACTTGCCCTTTATGTGTGTGTGTTGTGAGTTGCTAAGAGAGGTGGTGTCTATACGACTCCTAATCTCCAGGTCGATTAGTCTTTCGAGAGTCTTGAGGAGAAAGGATGATAAACTAAAGGGTCTATAGTCTTTTGGTGCAGGTAAGTAACCTTTACCTCGTTCCATAGATCCGGAACATACGAGAGAGTCAAACACGCAGTATAGATCTTTTCAAGGATCAGATATATACTTGGCGCGGCATATTGAAGCATCGGCGGTAGAATTCCATTTGGTCCTGGCGATTTATACGGTTTGAATGTGTTGACCGCCCATCGTATCTTCGACTCACAAAAATTTACCCATGACTTTTTCTTCGTGGGTTTTATCTCTATCGACTCACAGAAATTTACCCATGACTGTTTCTTCGCGAGTTTTATCTCACTCTTGTATTTGTTGAATACATACAGTCGTCTGGTCGATTTCGTGAGCTCACTAAGATCCTTGTTCCACCACACTGGCCGAGATTTCTTCCCAGGGTATGTGAGCGGACAGGATTCCTTATAATATCTAAGGAGAACGTCCGTTGGATTTTTCACGGCCCCATTGAGTTCCACAGCGGTTCCTAAGTTTGTGTTAAGAGTCAGCTGGTAGTTCGTTAGCTCCGTGAATTTCTCCCAGTTTGTTCTCCTTGGATTCCAATAAAGCTGTTGTGTACCTCCGTCAAAAGAGTACTCAAAGAGAATTTTTAAATGATCCGAGAAGGAACATTCATCAGATACCTTCCAATTTCTAATGACGGAGTCATCTAGATTTGAGAGGGTTAAGTCAATGACCTCCTCTCTATCTCTAACTTTAAAAGTCAGATCACTACCCCTATTACATATGCGTAAATTATATGATAAAATGAAATCGAAAACGGACTCACCTCGGTTGTTTGTGTCCTTGCTACCCCATTAAAAATGGTGAGCATTTGCGTCGCATCGCAAGATAACATTGCAGGTGCTCGTCTTTTCATCGAGCATTTTTCTACACCGGTGCCGGATGGATCCATCTCCTTAAAGGGCATATAGACTGAGGAGAGCAGTGTGGCCTACCCCATCGTGTGCTCCAGCATTACGGTGCACATGTCACCATTGCTGTAATTAGATAGAAAGATTAGATTTAAACTCTTCTTACCTACTATACATGTTCTCACCTTGTCCCCCATGGACGCGGCGAATATGTCAAAGTTGGCATTCCTTAGTCCAGAAACCATATTTTTATAAATATATGGCTCCTGAACTAAGGCAATGCCCACTTCAGAGTTCGTGAGGGACAGAAGTAGTTCGGCGGCTGCGGCCTTGCAATGATGCAGATTGATTTGCTATATGCGCAGCCTATGCCGCTTCCCTACTCCTACTGAGTTTCGGTGGATGTGTTCAGTCGAAACCGAACCCATCCTGAACCGAAGTTCAGTTTCCCCTCACGCTCCCTAAGATACATCTCCCCTGGTGGGTCAACCGCGACTCTCACCACCATACCAGCATCCTCGTTACAGGGAGTTAGACTGACCACAGTCCAGCTCGATGTAGTGAGGCTGGGGTTTTATAGCGCCAGCATCTTCAGCAGTAGCTCCTTGACCTTGGAGGGGGGGGGGATCCCAGGCTGAAAGGGCCCGTCTTGTTGGGATTTCTGATAGGGAGACCGCTTCAAGGTTTTAAAGCCACTAACGGTTTTCAGAAGGAAATCCTTGGATTTCTTGTTAAAACAGTTAATGACTTTGGCACCCTTCTGCATGAAGGCACTACCAAACTGTCGATCCCCTTGGTCCGTCCCACAGACGATAGCCGACCGAAGGGCTCCTTCAACTAGCAACCAATGACTCTAACTGATTCCGCCCTGAGGATCAGCTTTGTCTATGATCGCCACTAGAAGGTCTTCTTCAGCGGCTACCTTGGTTCTTCAGCGGCTACCTTGGTTTCTCCGCAGTTTGTTGTCCAGCGCAAGCCGCATAAGAGGTAGAAGGATCTACCAGACGAGAAGTCATCGTCTTCTTGGGTGAGGGTTGCGGACCTTCTGAAGAGCGGATGCGCTTTACAGATTTATTCTGTGGGGTGACATCTGCTCCCCCAGGAGACGATGGTTCCTTGACTGACTTCCCCTTCTTCCTATTTCGACAACTTTTGGATTCACCCAGAGCTTTTGCCTCACCTCTGTCACTAGGCGCAGAATCGGTCTTTGAGAGAGAGCCCTCCGCACGTTGATCACCCTTATGGGTGACATTTTGCTTTGGGAATGCTGTTTCCTGTGCTCTCGAATGCTGTTTCCTGTGCATTTTTACACGAGATCAGAGCTGGGCTTCAGGTCAGAAGTCGGCTTAGCAAATTGTCAGAGACAGTGGGTTTCGCCGATTCTACTACTTTTATACGAGCAGTGAGATTCGGGAGGGAGATCTTGTCCATCTCGAGTTTACGAGGAGAGCGTGAGGATAAATTCTCTGAAATTTCCTCATATATCTCATCTTACCCTTGATGAGGCGAACCTCCTTCTCCGAGATCAAATTCGCGTCTCGCTCCACGAATGTGCGAAGATTTGAAACAGCACGTTTGTAATGCTTCGCATCTGCCACTTCTCGGGCCTTCCCAACCTTCGAGCCACTTTCCGTTTCTGAGGGATCAACAGATTCCCCATCGTCGGACATCACCTCTGTTGCTGATTGCCTCTGAAGTTTGTCGGCTGGTGCCGACACAGAACCTGATGAAGTCAGACTGGAGGTCGGTCGGACAATAGGGTCCACACTTCCTTCGTTACTACTATGGCAATCCCCCTGTGTAGACATGGCTAGGATCACCGTGGTGTCCAGCTCATCATCAGTTAGGGTAAGATTTAATAGTAGTTCCTCCGGAAGCGTGTCCCCACATTGCTCTTCCGGTACCAGTCTGTCTAACTGATCGAAGAGTTCCTTACTTTGTTCCTCTAGACTATCGCGGATAGCGCGTAGAGTCCCATGTAGGTCGTCCCCTCCCAGAACTACAGTCCTGTCAGCCAAAGACTGATTTTCATCAGTCTTGATAAGGTGGATAGGTATCAACAAAATAAAGGATGCACTTATCTCCAGTAACAACCAAATTAAACTTGTTTGGATTCCTGGTCATGTTGGAATATGTTTTCTCTGATATTGCCGCGAAAAATGAATGTAAAGCACTGCTAATAATAGATAATATAATTAATCGCTCGATATAAAAGCTTTGATTAAGTTCCATTAAAAATACATATCGTTCATTTGCTGCAAGACAGGCATAACTCAAAAAAGCGATTTTGCAGAAAATGCGTTTTAAGTTTTCAATTTACTCACACTTTAGATGGGACAGAGGAACTTCTACAGCTTCTCAATTAGAGTGTGTAAGAGATATTCATATGAATTTTTTACACAACATGAGGTATATTATAGCGAACAATATAGCATCATTAACTCGAAAATCAAGTTTTTTGAGTAAACCCTGTCTTGCAGCAAATGAGGGATATATTAGATATTATAAATTATACATTCATGCAAAAATTTACATTACAATACACTGAATTGAAATCAATACACGTTTTACTAGAATAGAAAAATTTGTGCGATGAAAATTTACATATAGTTGATAATATCTATTACCTACTGGAGTTGCCAATCTCCTACTAGGCGCGTCTTCCCGGATGGCGGATGGGAAGCGGATTTACATGATGTGCAGAGTGAAACTGACCTAGGTCAACTTTTCTCTGCACTTCGTGGAAACCTTGGGGATCTTCAGATCCCCTGTGGATCAAAATTGATCGGGGTATTGCCCTTAAATTAATTAAATGCGATGGGCAAAAATAACAAAAAGAATAAAGTTATGGTGCAGGGAGTTAATAACCCAGTCCGGCGGCAATCGTTGGTGAGGACACAAGCCACGTGTCGTCGGCACCTGCAGCTGTATCTGTTGCAAGTGCATCAATTTCGAATCCGAACGTTGACGAACCGGATGATGAAAATCAGTCTCTGGCTGACAGGGCTTTAGGTGACGACCTACATGGGACTCTAAATGCTATCCGCGATAGTTTAGAGGAGGAAAGTAAGGAAATGTTCGACCAGTTACACCGACTCATACCGGAAGAGCAATATGGGATACGCTTCCGGAAGAACTGCTACTGAATCTGATGATGATGAGCTGGACACCACGGCGATCGCTGTTTCGTATCTCTGCAAATTCGTGGGGCGAGACTCGAATTTGACTTCGGAGTGGGAGGTTCACCTCACCAAGGGCAAGATGAGATTCGTAACGAATTTCGAAAGATTCTATCCGCATGCTCTCCATCGTGAACTCCAGATGGACAGGATCTCCCTCCCGAATCCTACTGCTCGTATAAAAGTAGTGGAATCGTCGAAGCCCACTGTCTCTGACAAAGGTGCTAAGCCGACTTCTGATCTAAAGCCTAGCTCGAAGCCTAACCCTAGTCAAAAGGCAATGGAAATTGGTACTGAGAACGTCCCGAAACAAAATGTCACCCATAAGGGTGATTAACGTGTGGAGGGCTCTGTCTCAAAGCCCGATTCTACGCCTAGCGACAAAGGTGAAGCTAAAGCTTTGGGTGGATCCACGAGTGGTCGGAATAGGAAGAAGGGAAAGTCCGGCAAGAACCATCGTCTCCTGGGAGAGCAAATGTCGCCCCACAGAGCAAATCTGTGAAGCGCATCCGCTCTTCAGAAGGTCTGCAATCTTCGCCCAAGAAGACGATGACTTCGCGTCTGACTGACCCATCTACCTCATATGCGGCTGTCCTTGGACAACAAACGGCGGAGAAAAGCCTAGTACAGAGAAGGCATCAACCTCCTCTGGAAAGGCTAACTCAAAGGTTCGTAGTCAGAGACAGCGGAAGCCATATGACAGACCGGCCAAGGTAGCTGCTGACGAAGTCCTTCAAGTGGCAATCATTGACAAATCTGATCCTCATGGCAGGATTAGTAATAGTCATTGGTTGCTCTTTGAAAGAGCCCTTCGGTTCAGGATGGGTTCGGTTTCGACTGAACACAACCACCGAAACTCAATAGAAGTAGGGAAGCGGCAAAGGCTGCGCATCCTGCAGATAATTCTGTATAATTGCAAGGCCGCAGCCGCTGAACTACTCCTGTCTCTCACGAACTGTAAAGTGGGCATTGCCTTGGGTCCGGATACATATATTTATAATAATATGGTTTCTGGATTAAGGAATACCAACTTCGACATATTCGCCGCGTTCATGGGAGCAAGGTGAAGACATGTATAGGAGGTAAAAAGAGTTTAAATCTAATCTTCCTATCTAATTACAGCAACGGCGACATGTGCACATTAATTCTGGAGCATTCGACTGAGACGGCCACTCTGCTCTCTTCAGTGTACATGTCTTTTGAGGAACTGGATCCACCAAACACTAATGTCCGGAAGATGTTTGACGAAATGACGAGTACCTGCTACGTCATCCTGGGATGCGACGCAAACGCTCACCATTTCCAATGGGGTAGCAGAGACACTAACAAACGAGGTGAGTCTCTGATGTCATAAAGAATCCTGTCCGCTTACATACCCTGGGAAAAATCTCAGCCAGTGTGGTGAAACAGGGAACTTGGTGAGCTCAGAAAAGCGACCAGACGACTGTACAACAGGGCGCATAAATCAAAACTCGATATTGATTGGAACTATTACAGAGCTAGTTTCAACAAATACAAGAGTGAGATCAAGCGTGCAAAGAAAAAGTTTTGGATACATTTTTGTGAGTCGATAGAAGGAGTCAACGACGCTGGTAGGTTTCAAAGATTACTATCTAAGGATCCGAAATCCATCGGGAAAATCAAGAAACAAGATGGAGCATGGACGGACTCTGGTATGTTCCGGATCTATAGAACGAAGTAAAGGTTACTTACATTCCCAAAGCAGGGAAACCAATCCACTCTGCACCATTAGCTTATCATCCCTTCTCCTCAAGACTCTCGAAAGACTGATCGATCTGGAGATTAGGAGTCGTAGCAACTCACAACATGCATACATAACGGGCAAGTCTGTAGAATCTGCATTGCACGAGGTGGTAGGTTACATTGAGAAGAATATGGGAAATTCAAACTTTACGCTGGTCGCCTTCCTAGATATAGAGGGAGCCTTGTACTGGTAATGTTCACTAGGAAGCGTAAGCTCGGCGTTTTTGCTCCACCAACACTGGATGGAGTGCAACTTCGTCTATCACTCGAAGCAAAGTACCTTGGTACAATCCTGGACTGTCAACTACGATGGAATAGGAACGCTGAGGAACGGGCGAAGAGAAGGCTGATTGCACTCTATGCATGCAAGAACGACATGCGTTTGTGTTATCGTTTCCTTGTGGTTGTGGTATTTTCGATAACATATAACGCGACGGATGGCTCAACGTGAGCATTCTAAACGCTCACAAAAAGTTAAAATATATTGAACTCCAAAGCACAACGCACATTAACCTCAAGCGTTGACGTAATCGTTTCCTTGCAGTATTATTAGGCAGTTTCATTTAAAAAATATGAAATTAAAAATTCTTGAATACAACTGTGTATTGTATTTGAGTCGTTCAAATAAATACAACCATTCACCTAAACAACATAAACGTTGTTGTTTTTTCAACGTTATCTAAAATTCAACGAGGCATACAAAAATATTCAACATACCCACTATGGCAAAATGTTTTGTACGGCCGTATTACCCATATACGTCGAATCGATATCTCTTAGCGAAACTAAAAAATTATACAATGTATTCAAATATTTCACATTCTTATTGAAATTTTTATATTTTCTTTTTGTTTCGTTTCTATTTTCAACCAAAAAAAAACAGAACTACGTTCTGTCTTAGTTGAAATTGTTCAACTTTGAAAATTCGTGCGTCGACGTATTTCGGTAACATTCATATAAATACACGTGTTTTACTTTTGTGGTGAATAACGTCGAACGCACTAGTTGAATTTTAGGTAGTGCTCTTATATGTCAGTAAAAAATTGTTTGTTTACTTTTCGTTTTTGAAACGTGAAATAAAATTCAACAAATGAAAAAAATGCAATAAAGCGCTGTTAACAAATCTCTCGATCTACAACAAATACGATCGCAAGTTTCACAGAAAATAAACTAAATCACCCATGACGATGGTAAAATCTGTTGGTCAAATTGTACCGCTTCCTTCAGCGCCACGCCAAGAAATAATGTTGAGCAAGACCAACAGACATCCATTTCGTTGCAACCCGTATCTTGCTTTTTCAAAACAGCCAGAATCAACTATTACCAATGTAGGATGCGCAACCGATGATGTTCGTCTATTAAACGTGTCTAAAATGCTCGCGAACGCATCCTGAAGTCTGGTGGTGGAATACACATAGGTCAATTTATAATGGGAATAAGGTTTTATAAAACCTAATACACCGTACTCTTTATTTACCATAGATAGAACACGATTGTTAAAGTTTAAAGTGATATGTATACCTGCTATAGAAGTTACTCTGTCTTTAAATCCCGTAACTTCTCCCTCTATTTTGTCAAATCCTCCTCTTTCTATGCGCAATAGCGATATTATCGATGTTGCCACTAAGAAAGCTCTACAGTAATTATCGCTTATATGCATTTCAGAATTTACATGATTTTAAATGCATAGAAACCATAAATGCATTTATAAAAACTTGGTTATATGCATTGATAATGCTTATGCAAAAACTCCCTTATTTGCATATATGGTTCATGTAAAGTTCAGCTACATACCTCAAATGTGCATATATACGGCTATAAAAAAAATTATTTTGATAAAGTTCTGCAATATTTATTGAGAACAAATTCAAGTTCAACTAAGAATAAAATAACTTTAATAAAAAAAAAACTTAACAATATTCATTGAATAAATTTTATATATTCATTATTTTGTTTTTGCAAAATAGTCAGGCTTAATCCCAGTTTGTTGTTTTTATAAAAAAAACAACTATTTATTAGTTGGGAATGTATGGCATTGTCCGCCGAGGGGTAAGGCAGGGAAGACTATAGTTTCGGATCTCGCCACTGATCCTCATCAGTTCCCTTAGTTTTTTGTTGGGATATTCTCCCCAGAAGCTATTAATAGCTTCTTTACAAAAAACCTTTCAAACCCAAATGTCTCTTGTGACAAATCGAAGTTCTTACGTTACCAGCGATACGACCCCAATGAGAAGTTCGTTTCGTTGGCGTCTGACTTCGTGGTCAACAATGCATTTACAGACAATTACAATACATTTCCCACTGCTATGTGTCGTCACTTTGTGACGAATGCACATAACGTTGTTGTTGGTATTGCTATTTTGCAAAAACAAAATACAAATGGTATCCCAAATAACCCGCCAACACTACTATATTCATTATTTTTATATAAAACATTGATTTTTTTAAATCATTGCTTTACTTAGGTACGTTTGTTTCAATTTTCTACAAATATCATAAGTCGAAAACTATTTCATTTTAAAACAAATAGGAAGAAATTAAGTGTTCGATATTTTCTATTCCTTCAATACATCCGTTGTTTGGCAAAAGAAATCTTCGTAAATTGCTTAGAGAATCCAAAGCATTACATATGGAATTGGTATATACTCATCAATGACGTCATCTTCCTCATCTGAGTCGTCCGTTTATAGTAGCTTGGAGACAATTTCGTCATTGTTTGGGTCTGCATATCATGGCAAATCATTGTCAATATCAATGAAATTTTGAAAAATTCTTTCAGATTCGAGATTAATCATCGCTTGACAGTGGAAGAGAGACAAATTTACACTGTGAACAATTGTGTGAAGCATTTCATAAATTTAATGTTTAAAGTATTTATTTTATGCTTGATAGATATTTTGAAATCGTATCGCATGAATTATGCCCTGATATAAAGGTTCAAAATAGATGAAGTATTTGCTGTTAAATAGCAAACCCCAACATTCTTCAAATCAATTTGTTTGTAGGCTTCGGCATTATCAACAAACAGTATAATATTTCAGTTTTGTAAAACCATGTGCTTTTTAAAATCGACTATAAAATCCTTCCAAATATCTTGTGTCATTCAAGCCTTTTTTGCGAAAAATATTTGAAAGGTAGTTCCTTAAAAACAAAGCAACGTGGATTGTAGTTACCTGTTGCATTGCATAAGAGAAGTGTTGTAATGCGATCTTTTGGTGACTTTGAAAAAATAGTATCATAAGTGATCCTATTAAGTGTAGATGAATGATACGCTTTATAAAGTAATCCCGTTTCAACAGCATAGAAAATTTCTTAACGATTGTATTCGGAAATCAAACTGAAAAGGACTTCTTGAAAATTTGCATCTGCTTCTGCATTGGCAGATATTGATTCTCCATGGATTTTTTATCTTATATCCTCGTTTCTTTGCCATCGGTATAGCCAACCGAAATTTGGATCGAAGTCTTCTTTCAGTGCAATCGCAAATTGCTTAGCCTTTTCCATAATCATGTTTGTTGACACTACAGCGGCAGACAAACTCATTTGGTCAAACCAATTTGTGACGTCTTAGACCACCTTTTTAGACTTTCCAACCGGATCTCTTTTTCAACACAAATTATTACTGGATTTACTGCTGTCCAAGTTTGACTTTTTCTTTCTTATTATGCGATTTATAGTGTCGACAGAATACCCTGGAAATTTGTTGTTTTGTACAGCTTTTGATGTAATTAATGATTTATCATTTTTGATTTAACGTCAAGTTTACTCTTTTATTGCACACATTTTTTTGGTAGTTTCCATAATTTGCACATAAATTAAATTTTTTTCATTAATATAAGGATGAGATCCTTACCTTGCGAATGCACATCAGTTTCCTTTTATTCGAATGTAAATGGAATACATATTTGTCATTTTAAATAAGGACGGGACATTTGCCGCATATATCGAAATGTATTACGGGGTTTTAAATTAAAAATTAAAATTGTAAAAGTAAAGCTAAGTTGTTAAAATATCTCTCGGCTCCATTCAAATACATCGGTATATAACATCCGAAATTATACTAAATCTAAAATTTCTCAAAAATTATTTAAAGTATTAGTCAATAAATAGTTTTGACCCGATGGGATTTTAGTAAAAGAGTTTCAAACTAAGTTCAAAAACTAAGTAATTCCTCACAATTAATTTATCATAACGAAAGAGGCCTCAATACAAAATTAAAAATATTAATCTTAAATCATTCGAATGCGATTATAAAATTGTTGTCTTCTCTGAAATAACATGGCAAATATTTCAATCTGAGATTGGTGATTCTGAAATTTGTACAGATCAATATCAAATTTATGGAAATAATAGACTTAATAAAATCGGCGGGTGAGTGGTAATAGCTGTACATAATTCTGAGAGTATTTTAATCAATATTAATATAAATACTGAATTTTTTGCTTTTGATTAAATTATTTGGGTTTATATTTTATGTCAACTTGTTCATATATAGCTCCTAACACTGAAATCGACGTGTATCTCAGACATGCTGAATGCCATCTAACATTGAAATTATTTGATTTTGTGACTTAAACACGGGTATTAGGCCACAGTAGCTTTGATTATGTGCCTACATCATAAACATTATAAAATTCTCCTGATATGGTCATGTTCTGGGAAAAAATATTTTATCAACGTTTATTTCAAATAAATAATATCTTCAACGTTAATGATAGAATATTAGATTTAGTATTTTCATCAACGATAAATACATGTAAATATATATTTTTTCCTGAACTGGATATATATTGATATGGATATATATCACCAACTCTAAATTCGAGTCTGGGATACATATCTGCATACATATTTTATAATTCATAACGATATGAATTTATATTTTTATAAACTGCATATGAATAAGAAGTGACAAAAAATCCTTATTACTGCTTTTCTAAATTATTATGGGTTATGGTGCGAGTACTCAAATCCTCTTCTTTTATCAATAAGTCGCTTACTGCATACTTGAAAATGTCTTTATGTATAATATAAAACTATGTGAAGGTGTAAAAAGTGGCTAGTCACATAACGTTTCGATATATATATATATATCCTTCGGATTATTTAATTTTTGTCATTCGTTGTCATCGCATACAACTGCACATTTATTTTATAATGTTTTTCAGACCATTTTTTCTTCTTTTTAGGTTGGGCGCCGTCCCTATGATGTGTTCAGATATACAAGACTTCGCTCTCGCTGATGGAGTGTCGCTTCAACGCAACTGCGACATAAGGCCGGGCTTTACTTTGTATACCCTCCACCATAGGTATACTGATAAATGAGGGTTTCTTATATGAGAAAAATGGGCCTATATTTATAATTTTTAGTGAAGAAATTTGGTACCCAATAAGAACCCATTGTACAAAATTTCATCGAATTCAATTAAAAAAATTCCGTAAATTTGGGATACCGTTTAGTACAATTTGGGTAGATGCATGCCCAATGATTGGAACCTCAGCATCCTGTGTCCCGTGCACAAAAAAGGAGAAAAGACGATATGTGCCAAATATAGAGGAATAAAGGTAAGGTCACGCTAGGCAAATATTTGACGAAAAGTGTCAAATATTTCTTTGCCACAATCTGACCACAAAATATTTTCAATGGCAAACACAAAAACAGCTGATTTTGGGCAAACAAAATTATTTGACAGTAAACAAAATTTTGCGTAAAGTGCTCCCAATGTGAACGCTGACTGGCAAATATTTGCTTTATTTTTGGGCAAACGTTTAGTTGCCCTTACAATATTTTTGTACGGGCAAACAATGGAAAATAACAGCTGATGAATTCATGGTGTTGGAATTTATATTGTTGGAATTTCGTAATTTCGTTTGAAAACAAAACATTTTTGACACTTTATCCAATCAAACATGACATTTTTATTAGTGGAAAACATAATTTCAGGCCCTAGGTACGCCTTCTAAACGAATAAGATCATTATTGACATTTCGAATTCTTTTTGGGGAAGACACCGCCTCGCAATGTTCAACATTCGTATATATGTAGCTGCGATATAATGACAAACCCGGTTTTCGATCTGTTGTAGGTTTTAAACATATTATCAAGCGATGTGGCCTTGGTTTGCATTTGGGATTTATATTAAGTGAAATCCTTTATTTTGTATTTCGTGTTCTCAGATGGTAAATTATCTCGTCACATACAAGTTTCAAATCTCGACATATGGTCTAGACAAACAAGGAGTTTTGACATATTCTCCATATAAAGGTCCCGCCCCATTTGGTACAATGCGAATTTTATTACCAAATGGGATCTAATTTTGTGGTGATTATTAAAACGTTCGGCACGGCTGAACTTAACCGCAAATTGTTTCATTCATAATTCAAATCCTGGCAGGATCTCCATATATACGTTATATTCGATTTAATACATAAGCGGATTCCGTAAGGGTATGATGTATATTGTACTATTAGAACAATTGCATAAAATGCCTTATTAATAACTTATAAAATATACGGCATGATTTTAAAAATAATCGAAGTTGGCCACAATTTCAAAATCAAGAGTGTGAACATTTGAAATTTCTTTGAGCAAACATAAAATAGACATTTGAGTCAAATATTTGCGTAGTGTGACCTTAGCTTAAGTCTCATTCCCATCACATATAAAGTGCTATCCAGTGTGCTGTGTGAACGATTGAAGCCAATGGTCAATGACATCATTGGACCATACCAATGCGGCTTCAGACCTGGAAAATCCACCATTGACCAGATTTTCACTCTGCGCCAAATCTTGGAAAATACCCACGAAAAACACATCGACACATACCACCTATATGTCGACTATAAATCCGCATTCGTTCAGAGGTGTTTAAAGTCATGTCTACGTTCGGCATTCCTGCAAAATTAATACGGCTATGCATGACAACTATAAGTGGCACAAGGTCAGCAGTTAAAGTAGGAAAGGACCTATCGGAGCCCTTCAATACCGAACGAGGATTCAGACAAGGTGACACTTTGTCGTGTGATCTTTTTAACATCCTGCTGGAAAAGGTCATACGCAAAGGTGAACAGAAATGCCAAACTCACACTTTACAAGACGCTGATACTACCCGTGCTATTATATGGATCAGAAGCATGGGTACTTGCGCAAGCAGATGAGGCAGCTCTTGGGGTGTTTGAAAGTAAAATTCTCCGAAAGATCTACGGGCCGATCTGCGTCGACGGTGAATATCGGCGTCGAATGAACCACGAGCTTTACAATTTATACGCGGACATCGACATAGTCAGTCGTATTGAGCTGCAGCGACTACGGTGGCTAGGCCATGTTGTGCGGATGAATGAGAAAGTCCCAGCTCAAAAGGCATATAAAAAGGAGCCTACTAAGGTCGGCTTATGGAACAACCGTTCTGTAACAAGCTAGCAAAGTAAGAAAGTAATATGGAATTGAAATCTTTAAATCAAATTAGGAGTGATTGTTATGTAATTGGTAGTGTCTTGGGAGGATATAGAACTTCTATTAGAAATATGGTTTACCTGAAAACAAAAACAGTGGGTTGTTGGTAAGTAGGTCTTTTTTAATATATTAAATGTATAAAAGTATAAGATATTCGAACGAACAAACAATTGGCGCGAATGTTTTTTTAGTTTGAGTCCAAAATAACAAGCTATTTTCATAATTACTCAATTTTCGTTCAAATACTTCACTTTTTAGGCTGTCAGGAAGAACTTAATGGAAAACAAGACTTTGTTGGATTTAATAATGTCAATCAAGTGTACTTCGAGTCTATATCACAAAATGTTAGCTTTGCCATTAAAACCAGCGTATTTAATGAATGATAAAATCTAAAGGGTTTAATGGAAGGAGAAGGGTTATTTATGCAATTCATAAAATATTTCGATTTTTCGGTTTTTATATGCAGAAAGTAGATATATTTAATAATCTATTGTTTATATGCACAAAAAAAACAAAGTCTCATTTACAGATTGCAACCCAGACCTTTTGTGTCTGCAGTGATAAAATGCGAACTACCTCTGCAGTAGAGGCAAAAATTTAGGAAAAACCTCATATAAAAAACAATTTATTTGGGATTTATTTCCTTTTCCTAAATATGGACTTATTTCATTATGAAATAAGTCCCCAGTTTTAGGGACTTATTTCATTTTATTTTGGGGAGTTTCTTCATTTCGGTGGGGAGTTATTTCATATTGCTTTTTAGTGGCAAATTTTAGGAAAAACAAAAATTTAGGAACAACGTCATATAAAAAATTTATTTGGGGATTTATTTAATTTTCCTAATTATGGACTTATTTCATTATGAAATAAGTCCTCAGTTTTAGGGACATATTTCATTTTATTTTGGGGAGTGTCTTAATTTCGGTGGGGAGTTATTTCATATTGCTTTTTAGTGATTTATTTCATAATGAAATAATGCCCCAAATTTCGGGGCTTATTTCATTTTCTGTTTTGGGACTTATTTCATACCGCCGCCGTTTTTCTGGAGTGGGTGCAAGGCACTGATTTTATTGTAAATTATGTATCCTTATGTACTTCTTAAACTACTCTTGCTTAGCCTAATCTCAAAAACAAAATACTTATCAGTAAACTATTAGTTCTAATAATAGAACAAGAACAATAGTCTTATCAGTGTTGCATGTGGGATTTTAGACTCTTATCTCAAAACACTTCAACGATCAAATCTTGTGTAAAATGAAAGCCGAACCAAAAATAAATAATTTTCTTCAACTTCTTGATATAATTTGATTATCTTGGCGTTTAGATTATGTAGATATTTTTGAATTATTTTTAGGTCGATACATGCCATTAATATACGAAAAAGGATGACGTAATCTCCAATATCTTTATTATTTTGCTCATATTTTCTTATGCCCAAAATTAAAACCTCGATAACTTTTGCGCGCATTAACCAACAATTTAATCGCAAACGGATTCGGAGTCAGAACATTTTTCTCCATATGTGTACCAAAAATCATTGATGTAGTACGAAAAAAAGTCGATTGGCAAATCTACAAATGATTAAGATAATACATTCTCTTTATATTGTCAATCACTTACTTTATATATGAGTACGTTGGTACTCTTTATACGAGTACGTTGGTACCTTAGTTTGAACATTTATATATAATTTTCATTCTATTCCATAGCGTGCAACGTTTGCAACAAAATATTGGAACATCGAATAATTTGTATGTTCATAAAAGAGCGTTCTCATTGTTTTCATAGATTATGCATTGAGTCCTTTTTATCCTCTTCGTCAATATGTCCTACATGTAATTAAATAATACGAGGAATATATTCCATGCCGTGAATACCTGCACTGATCCAAACGGATATATTTTACAAACACTAAGTAGAAAATTATCATTTATAATCGTATATATTGGTAAGCTTCAGATTTTCAATGACAATGACATCAATAACATTTATTACGATCAAATGATAGTAACAACACTTACTCGCCTTCTTGTCAACCATTGCCTAACAGCTCCAATAACCTAAATGTATTCCTAATACTCAGGATAATATTGGTCAATGACTTACAATAATCAAAGTGCAGACCCTGTCACTGGTTAAAGGAATCAAGCCTTTTCTAATGTTCAAAACGTAAATTTGTCTCCTAATAGTCATTTTTCCTCGAGCACTCAGCATCTACATACTGAAAACATACTTTAATTATAAATATTTGGAACTTAAAATTGTCGCCAAGTGGTTTACCAATAGAATAATTATTTTATAATATAATGACTTTACGGTCGTTTGAAGTAATCTGAATACTTTATAGACGAGGAAAGCCCGCGAGTGGACGAACAGTTTGAGTCAATTATGTTGCCTGATTATTGGTCGATCTTTTGTTATAGATTTGGGGCCAAAACGGTTTACAAGCCTAACTGTTCATTTTGTCTCTCGAGGAATCAATCAAAAAACTTAATACTGATGGATCATAACAAGGACCCACTGTAAGAATTGAAATTCAAACAGATGTGACCTATAACCCTGTCTTACAATCACCTGTTGAACATAGCAATAAATTTCACATAGGAAAAATTATGATACAAATATTGGAAGTTGTACTCCCAATGTATATCGGATTATATACCCAAAATTGCCACTCCATAAATGGTGGGAGATATATATTCAATAACGGAACGAAATATTTAATGTGTCCTCTGTTGATCATTCCAAACCTAAGAGATCAATTCAAACCAACTCTTCAAAGTAAAAAAATTGTGCCGAAATATTTGTATTTCGACAAAATTTTCCCATCTTAAATATATGCGTTAATGCGCGAAAGTATCGTTGCTGGAATGAAGCAAATTTGAGTTCCGATGGAAGTAAAGCCCAACACAATTGTTCTAATTATACCAATTTCAACCATGCTAAACCCATGTAGGGACAGCTGATGGTGATACAAAGTGTCTTTGGGTGGATCAATATAAATATGTTCATTAGAGGCAATTCTAAAAACATAGAATTGTTCATTATACAATCTTTATACCAAACTTTGATTTTAAGAATAGATTTTTGGAAATAATTTGATCTACTACAGAACTTGTGGTGTATTTCTGGCATTATTGCCTTAAACATTTTCCTAACTTCGAGTTGCAAGACCTGAGCAGAATAACCTTTGTAAATCATTCCATTGATGATAGCAATTAAGCAGGGATTTTACCAAGTTTCGCCGTAGAAAAGCTTATGTTTGAGTAAATGGAAAGAATGTTCATGATGGGAGTGATTGAGCCATCCTCATAAGGATATATAATTGGAAATTGTGGTATAACAAGTGGCCTGGAGAATGTTTCTTCAATTCTAAACTGACCAGTACCAAAGAACCTGAACTTATCAACCACAACTTTCGCTATTACCGAAGTTCTATCCACCAAAAGAAAGGGCAAAGTCATTGTTGACCTCACCCTCAGTGTTGATTAATCCCGTTAAAAAAAATTGTTTGACTTCGGGATAGGGACAGTTTTAGTGCAACACGATGAGCACGAAATCGAAAAGTGAATTGCTTTTATGAGCAAGAAATTGAATAGCTTTTAATGTAAATATTCAGTTACGGAGAGAGAATGTCTGGCCGCGATTGAAGCATTAAATAAATTTCTATGTTATTTGGAATTGCAGGAGTTTGAAGTGATATGCTCCACCAGCCGATTAAATGTTCACTCTACTAGTTTTATTAAACGAACATAGTTTTAAATTTATAAAAGTGGCGTATGGGAGAAATCAAAACCCAGGTAACGCTTTAATGTTTTTATCCCCTTTTGAAATGACAGACAACACACATATTAACTTTCCTTCCATTCTACATCTTTATTGCATGGCAAGTGAATTCAGGTACCTCTAGGATTCTTGGATAATTCGGTCCATAATTAGGTTTGAGGATTGTTTATGAAACAACGCGCACTCTTCTGCTTGTGTGTTATATTTTGCAGTTGAATTTGCAGTGGGAATAAACAGAATAAAATGTTATCTGTAAAATAATAAAAAGTAAAGTACACCAGAGTACTGAAGCCACTGTACTGAGGCAGGGGAGTGGTAACATTCACCTGACATCAGTTATCTTATCCGACTCTCCGGTACCACCACCAACGACGGAGCTGCACCGACTGGTGAAGGAAGCACAGAAAATAGGTAATGATGTACTAATTGGTAGTTATGCTAACTCACATCATATTGCGTGGGTAGTACTAATACTAACAAAAGGGGCAGACCCTTCCAGATTATTTGATCTAATAACCCTTAATATAGGTGTTAAAACATACATAAATATTTTTTTTATTGTTCTATAAACATACTTTAGATTTAATTACCAAAACAAACAATAAATACAAAATCAAGCACACCTACATATTTATAAGTTCTAAACTGCTTATACAGCATTATTATGTCACATATTTGGACTATTTTATTGTTACAGTTAATTTTCTTTATTTTAGTTCATCGGCCACTAGTTCATTCACTTTTGCAATGTTTTATAATTTTCTTTAACACATTTATTTATTTTGCTTACATAGCATTTAATGTCTACTAGTAGCCGACCTACATTACTATTAATTTATCAGCATTTATCAATAGCATTTTGTAATTAATTATGTTAAGAAATTTTGTATATAAAGAAAGCCAGAAATAAAGAAAATTCAGTCGTCTTTTGTAGTGACTAAACTAAGAGTTTTAATTACTATTTAGGCGGCTTCCTTCAAGTTCATGTGCTTGCAAGGAAATTAATTTGGATACTAAGTGTCAGTTCAAATTTATGTGTTTGAATTGAATCCCACTAGATCCTGCTATCAAAACATTTTTGGTGACCCCGACGTGATCCTGACGGTAACTAAACCGAAACATTTTTGGGTGACGTTATCCACAAGGTGTGAGGACGTAACGTACGCGTACCAATTTCAAAGAAAACCCCGTTTGGAGTTGTGAAGGAAAACCAGGAGGAAATTGCCAAGAACAATTTTTCCAGGAGGAAATTGCCTGTAACTAATCATCATACAACAACTGCTGCTACTCGCTGATAAATCAACAAACAATAATGGTAAACGTCCAAGAGCTTATTTCTCAGCAAGAAGAAAGAGGCAGTAATTTCGAAAAATTCGTCTCTACTATAAAGAAGGCACCTCTTGAAAGGAGAACGGAAGAGTTCTACAAGAGCAAACTTGATGAACTAAGGCTGTTATGGCAGAATTTTGAGAAGGCAGGAAACAGAATTCGCGATGATCCATCATTGTCAGAGGATGATCCGTATATTGCTCGGAATCTATATAGAACGATTGGAGAGAAGTTCAGCTCAACAATGGAATATATAGACGCGGAAATGAAGAAACTGAGGTCAGCCAAAAGTAAGCCAGTTCCCACCTTGAGAGAGAAATCGACTGAAGTTGTCGCAGGAGACAAAATACCTTCCCGTGTTGATGGACTTGTCAGAATGATAAATGCTCGAATGAGTGCCCTTAGTCGTCACTTGCAAGGCTTGGGCACAATCGAAGCGGAACAGCCGAAGCAATTTTATAGCATCAAAGAAGATACTATAAAAAAGCTATGGAATCAAATAACGGAGCTCTACGATGAAATATTGCAGCAGATTGAAGATCCATCGAAAATTGGATTAAGTCAAGAAAACTACGATATGCTGGAAGATTCGGTACAAGACAACTTAATAAAACTAGCAGTCTTGAAAGACAAATGCAGCGAAACTGTGACCATTGCACCTCAATTAGGGAGTGACGTTATAGCACACAGTTCACTCCCACTACCAAAGATAACAATTCCTCAATTCAATGGGGATTGTTTGAAGTGGCGTCAGTTCTATGAACTTTTCTTGGAGATGGTAGACAAACAGTCTCTTCCAAGTGTTCAAAAAATGTGGTATCTCAAAACCAATTTGTCTGGCGAGGCTGGGAAACTAATCAGTCATCTATCCTTGACAGAGGATAATTACAAAACGGCATGGATGTTGCTGCAAGAACGTTATAACAATAAGTTTCCACTCTAGTAGAACGGATTCTGAGACAACCAAATGGAACTTCATCAACGGCTTCCATCAAGGCTCTGCATGACACTACAAAGGAATGCATGCTAGCCCTCAACAATCTTCAAATCGACACAACGTCTTGGGATGCTCTATTGATTCAATTGATCACAAAGAAATTTGATCACGCTCTGTACATACGATTCATGCAATCACTGGCGAATCCGAAGGAAGTTCCTACTATGAAGGAGCTGTTTGCATTTTTGGAACTACAATTTGAGTCAATGGAATCGATTGGAAAAGCGGCATCTACTCACAAGGGTTCAATCAAAACTGTTTCGTCCGTAACATCAGTGGAGGATCACAGGAGTTGTAAACTATACAAGAACGACTCCCATCCAATTTATCATTGTAAGAAGTTCTTGGCAATGACAGAAGGTGAGCGATTGAAATGGATACAGCAACATAAATTGTGTGTAAATTGTTTCAAATCGGACCATGCAGCAAAAACTTGTTTTTCTGGCAACTGCAAAATATGTAGTAATAAGCACAATACATTGCTACATTTGCCAAAAAAGTCTCAACCGTCGCCGAAGGCCTCAAATCAATCACCACCAACAAAAATCGATATCGCACCAGTCAACATTACTGCAGTTTCTTCGGCATCAGCAGAAGATCAGAAAAATGTAATCCTAGCAACGGCTAGAGTCATCATCAAGGCGGCTAACGGTATGTCAGGCGAATTTAGAGCGGTGTTAGACTCGGGTTCGTAAGTGAACATTGTGACGGAAAGACTCATACAAAAATTGTCACTTAGAACAGCAGATGCCTCTTTATCTATTTCCGGAGTCAGAAGGATTCAAAAGAAGGCTTATCATCGGGTAAACATACAAATGTTATCAAGCAATTCTGAATTTTCCACAAATTTGGAAGCATTTGTTTTGCCCACAATTATACCTCCGCAACCAAATCATGATTTGGATATACAAAACTGGCAAATTCCCAAGAATATTAGATTAGCAGACCCTAATTTTAACGTTCAAGGAAATATTGACATTTTACTCGGAGCTGAGTTTTACTTCAGTTTAATGCAACCAGGCACAATAAAACTAAATGGTCATCAGCCCATACTCCAAAATACTGCGCTTGGCTGGATTGTAGGTGGTTTAATTCAACAATCGTCAACGGACGACACACCAGCAGCGCTAACATGCACAATTTTTAGTGAAACATCACTGGAACAAGCTATACAAAAATTATGGAAACTTGAGGAAGTGGAATCAACTGAAAAGGTGATGTCCCCATTGGAAACCCTTTGCAAATCTCACTTCAATCAACATGTTAAGACGGATCAGAATGGTCGTTTCATCGTCAGTCTTCCGTTTCAAGAATCTCCAACAGCATTGGGGAAATCACATGCAATGGCTTATAACCGATTTATGAGTCTTGAACGCCGACTTCTACAGAAGGAAGATATCCGAAGTCAATACATTAAATTTATGCGAGAATATGAACAATTAGGGCACATGCAAAAGATTGACGTGTGTACCGTATCAAATCCTAAATATTTTATTCCGCATCATTGTGTTCTTAAGCCCGATAGTACAACAACAAAACTTAGGGTTGTATTTGACGCATCAGCGAAAACTTCATCAGGTCAATCGTTAAATGATCTAATGCACACAGGACCTTTCGTGCAAAGTGAATTGTTTTCTATTTTGCTGAGGTTTCGATTGCCAAAATTCGTCTTCACAACCGATATTGAAAAGATGTACAGGCAGATTTTAATGCATCCCGACGATCAAAGGTATCAGCTAATTATCTGGAGAGAGGATCCATCCCATCCAGTCAGTTATTACAAACTTAATACGGTCACATATGGGACACGTTCAGCACCGTATCTGGCTACAAAATGCTTACAAAAGATTGCAAACGAGAACATGGAGCGTTATCCATTAGGCTCACAAATGCTGAAAGATAATTTTTATATGGATGACGGTCTCGGCGGTGCAGATAGCCTAAGTAAAGCTATTGAAATCCAAAAGGAGTTAATAACAATCTTGAAACAACACGGCTTCATTCTAAGGAAATGGTCATCCAATACACCAAGATTGCTGAAGGACATACCACATAACGATCGAGAAGTGAACCTGGATCTCAACGAATCTCAAACAATAAAGACGTTGGGATTATATTGGATGCCGCAAGCAGATCAATTTTGTGTAAAAACAAACATTGATCATAATGAAATCATATCAAAACGAGTAGTTGGCGCGGCTATTTATATTCGTTTTATTGGAAAAGATGGACGAGTAGTTGTACGTCTGATCTGTGCTAAATCCAGGGTAGCTCCTTTGAAAAAACAAACTCTACCACGATTAGAGCTATGTGCCGCAGTGGTAGCAGCTCAACTGGCTACCAGGGTGAAAAATGAGCTAAGGCTTC
>NW_026883163.1:0-45707 GCF_032173495.1 Musca vetustissima
TACATAAATGTTAATCAATAAATTAAATTCAAACTGCTATTGGTAACAGTTATTGGACAAAAATTATTTATTTTTTTATTATTATTGGATATCAAAAATAGCAAAAGGTAAAAAATATTAAACTGAAGTAGTAGTGGTAGTATGCTTTCACACATGCACACATGGCCAATGTGGAAGTTGGGTTCATCATCTATTAGCAACTCTCAAGAAATTAGGCAGCTAAAAATCAAACGACCTATTTTTTACACAAAACATAATAGATGATGATGAGAATGAGTAATGGTTACGCTACTACTTCTACATTTCATACGATTCAATTGCGTTCATATTTACAGAGCAGAATAAAAAAAAATATTCCCAATTCCCAAAATTCTTGCATTTCATTTACATTTTCATAATAGGCGAGAACCTATTATTTATGTGAAACCTCTTTTGAAGATAGTAATTAGTACTTAGTAATTTTTCACTTGAATGTCTTATATATTATTGTTAATATAATTATATACCATAGATGGGATGTTTTAGTTTTATACCCTCCAACATAAGGTGCAGTATTTAATAAAATTGTCATTCCGTTTGCAACAACTCAAAATATTCGACTGAGATCCCAAGACGTATGCATATTCCTGATAACAATAAAATTCTGTGTCACATAAGATATCAGATGTATGGTATTGTAAATGGAATTTCCGTTTTGACCACATTTTCCCAGCAAAGTGGCAGTACTTCAGTATTTTGGATTTTTGTAGGCGAACATATATTTGGAGGCGAAATTCATCCCTATTAAAACTAAAACCTGTAAGGAAAGTTCAAAAGTTGGACTGGACCGACTATATGATACCCTTCATCACTTTGGGTGAATGAAGACATGTTAATATCTACAATATCCTGTGGATAGAACGGTCATAGAATCTTTGGAGGACCATTGAGATGAAATCTCAGCTATATATAAACACATGCAACTCATTGAGCAACCGTAGATATATATATATATATATATATATCAAAATATGAACCGATTTCAAGAAACCTTATCATGCATCATTTTTTTTTCATAATAGCATTCGCTATGCAAAATTTTACTCAATCAGACAAATATTGGGAGTTTGGTGTATTATTCACAAAAAATCGGAAGAAACTATATATAGGAGCTATATCTAAATCTGAACCGATTTAAAAAAAACTTCGCAGACATCAGTCTGGATCTTATGCAGTACTCTGTGCACAATTTTGTCCCAATCGGACGAATATTGGGAGTTTGGTCCATCATTCACATAAAATCGGAAGACTATATATATGGGAGCTATATCTAAATCTGAACCGATTTTAACAGAACTTCGCAGACACCAGTCTGGACCTAATTCAGAACTCTGTGCAAAATTTTGCGCCAATCGGACACATATTGGGAGTTTGGTGCATCATTCACATAAAATCGGACGAAACTATATATGGAAGCTATATCTAAATCTGAACAGATTTTAAAAAAAAAAAACTTCACAGACATCAATCTGAATATGATTCAGTACTCTGTGCAAAATTTTGTCTCAATCGGACACATATTGGGAGTTTGGTGTATCATTCACCAAAAAATCGGACGAAACTATATATGGGAGCTATATCTAAATCTGAAGCGATTTTAACAAAACTTCGCAGACACCAGTCTGGACCTAAATCAGAACTCTGTGCAAAATTTTGTGCCAATCGGACAAATATTGGGAGTTTGGTCCATTATTCACATAAAATCGGACAACTATATATATGGGAGCTATATCTACATCTGAACCGATACCAAAAAAACTCCGCACACATAAGCATGAACCTGATTCAGTGCGCTTTGCAAAATTTTATCCCAATCGGACATATATTGGGAGTTTGGTGCATCATTTACATAAAATCAGACGAATCTATATATGGAAGTTATATCTAAATCTGAACTGATTTTCTCCAATTTCAATAGGGTTAGTTCTTGGGCCAAATAAGTGAACTATGCCAAATTTCAGCCAAATCGGATCATAAATGTGACCTGTACTATTTAAAAATATACAGACAGCCGCAGTTCGTCTGTATAACAAATAAGAAGACACGGACAGCCGACCGTTCTTGTTGAGTGGTTGTAAGTCACTAATTTTATTTTAAAATATTTATCCTTAGGTTCTACTTAAACAACTCTTTCTTAGCCTAATCTCAAACACAAAATACTTATCAGTAAACTATTTGTTCTAATAATAGAATTTGATCTGTGGAGAGTTTCCCATCGTGTGCGTCATAAAATCTCACCATCAACAACAACAGTCTTATCAACGTCCCGTGTGGGATTTTAGACTCTTATCTTAAAACACTCCAACGATCAAATCTTCTGTAACACAAAATTCTGTTCAAAGTATTTTGAACATGCTGACGAATGGCAAGAAGAGCTGATAAATTATATTTCTGTTCAAAACATTTTGAACATGCTGACCACTCACAAAGGGATGACAAATACAACATTTATTTTATTTTTAAATAGATTGGTCCCTTGTGGTGGTTTGTTAAATTAAATTCTTCTACAAATCTAAAGCAATGTGAGCCGAATTATTCTATCATAATACATATTACTTATTAACAATAATGAACTATTATAAACTATAATCAAGGAAATAATCTAATAGTGGAAAACAAATAATATCAGCTTCTAGGTAACAGCACCCACGATTCGTCGCAGCCAGTTTTGTATGGGACCTCGATCAAAATTTCCTCCACCTTCGTCTACTGCTTTCATCATCCAGGCAACACCATTTCTTTGTGGCGATTTCTTCTTCCACTCTTCATTGACCGTAGGTTTCTTACTGCGACAATGCACACCATCGACTTCTTTGCGGCTTTCTTCATTGTTTTCAATTTTGACTACAGCTTTTTCTGTTTTTGCGTATGATTTCTTATGTGCCAACATCTTTCTAAACCTGGAGAAGTGATTAAATTTAACAAAATTAAAATTACCTTCGGGGATTAGTGAACTGCAGTCCTTTTCCACCACACACATCACTTCTTCCTTGGATTTTACATTCATGTAGACAACATCACTATTTTCTTCTACATTGCTTTCTTCAGGAATTTCTTCGTCTATGGAGTAAACATCACAATACTCCTCCTCATTCTGTAAATCGACTTCTTGTTCCTGTTTTTCAAGATCGGTGCCATCATCTTCCTTTTTCATAAGCGGGTCAAACTGCAGGATTTCTTCTTGTCTTTGCTTTTCATAATCATCTGTTTCTGTTTTATGTTTATTCTCCAGTGGACTGTCTCCTTCACTGCCTTTTGTAACTAAATTCCCTCCACAGTGAGGGCTTGCCGGGGGCACCAAAATATCATTGGAGGGTTCCAGCTTATTACACAGCTCCTCCTTTACATCAAAGTATATGTTCTCCATACGATTTAATTTGAAGAACATATCTTCAGAAAACTCCACATTTGAATTTTTGGGAATCAACTTTCTGATTTCCATATATGAAGCCTTCAAATATCCCATTTCGGATAGGGCTTTCTCTTTGGACATTGTAGGCAATTCCATTTTCACTTCATCGCATCGCTCAATTACGTAATCGGCTTCATTATATATTTCCTCCAATGCGAAATCATATATTTTCATGTTCTTGGCGTAGATCGGGCAATAGAATTCCAGATAATCCCGCTTGATGCCATCTACTTCCTTCAAAATGGTTTCACAAATTTGGGTCACCTTCTACAGATCTGCTGTTATATTTTCATCCTTGATTTCGGATGCAAGTTGCTTCAGTTCAGCCAACTTGTCTTTAATAATCTTCACCCATTCCTTTAGTAGACCTTCTGGCCGGAAGGGTATTCTTTTCTTTAAATATGCACATATGGCGTTCAACTCCTGCGCCTCTCGATCAAACCGCCTGTACATTTTCGTTCTCTCCTTCTCATCAAGTCTTTTTTCCCAAGACTCTATGGAGAAGTCTAACTCCATCTCCATTTTATTTTATAAAAAACTGTTCACCTCGTAGAACAGAAAATTTAGCAATTCTTGAGCTCCTTACTCAAAATTGCTTTTATATTTTTTTCCACTTTTACTGGTTCTACTGAGTCTCTTACCACGGGTGGGGGAAAACTCAGTTTTTCGAAGGACCAAAAAGTGTAGAAAATATACAGACAGCCGTAGCTCGTCTGTATAATAAATAAAGACACGACACGGTGCTCCCGACCGTACTGTTTGAGTGGTTGTAAGGCACTAATTTTATTTTAAAATATTTATCCTTAGGTTCTACTTAAACAACTCTTTCTTAGCCTAATCTCAAACACAAAATACTTATCAGTAAACTATTTGTTCTAATAATAGAATTTGATCTGTGAGAGTTTTCCCATCGTGTGCGTCATAAAATCTCACCACCAACAACAACAGTCTTATCCACGTCCCGTGTGGGATTTTAGACTCTTATCTTAAAACACTCCAACGATCAAATCTTCTGTAACACAAAATTCTGTTCAAAGTATTTTGAACATGTACTTTGTCAACAAAAATACATGGACGGACGGACGGACATGCGTATATCAACTCAGAAAGTGATTCTATGCATATTCTCAAAAGGAACCATCGGTCTATCTCGATTCCTTTTGCAAAAAATTATCAATATTGGCTCAATTTTTTGGGTAGCCTCGATATAACGGTACCACCAAAATATCGGAATTTAAGAGGTTGGCCTCAATTTTCTACCGAATTCGCTTCAATATGGTATTTCGGATTCCTATTTGGTAACAAATGTTCATACTAAAAGTTATAAATATTCACCTCATTTTGGAGTTAGTCCCGATATAACCCCCTTTTATACCGTTTTTTGTCACTGTGCATAGGCTAAGGAAACGAGATAGACCCATGGTTCCTTTTAAGAATATACATAGAAACACTTTGTGAGTCGATATATGCATATCCAAATTTTGTAGAAATCGGTTGAGATTTAGATATAGCTCCCATGTATATTTTCGTCCGATTTTATGTAAATGGCGCACCTAATTCCCAAGGTTTGGCCGATGGACACAATATTTTGGATACTGAGTCTAGAATAACGTGTGTTGAGTTTTGTAGAAATGGGTTCAGAATCAGATAATGTAAATGGTGCACCAAAGTCCCTATATATCTTTCGATGTGCACGAAATTTGGCACATCGTAATGTATTAGGTCTAGAATGATGTGTTAAGTTTCGTGAAAATCGGTTCAGATTTAGATATAGCTCCCATATATATTTTCGTCCGATTTAAGGTAAATGGTGCATCAAAGTCCCTATTTATCTTTCGACTTGCACGAAATTTGGCACAGCGTAATAAATCCGGTCTAGAATGATGTGTTTTAAGATTCGTGAAAATCGGTTCAGATTTAGATATAGCTTCTATATCTGACCAAATGAAAAATTTAATATCGGTTGCAGAATGAAAAGTTTATGGATCCAATTTCATATTACTGGTCCTTTAAAATTGCGACGTCTGTTAGGATTCATTTGTTGAATATACCCAAAGTCCGACTTTACTGCGGCCCGTCCGACTTTACTGCTTTCCTTACTGGTTTTTTAACTGGAAATTAAGTGAATTTATATTTCCTTATTTTTTAACTTAGGCGATTTTGTAAAAAAAAATATTTAAAGTTCCGCCATTTTGTTAATTGTTGTGCGAAGTCAATAATCCTAGTTCATACGAGAGCCTGACATGTACTCTTTCTAACACCGTTGGAATTTTGCCTTAAAAGTGGCCTGCACTCCATTATAATTGCCTGACGTGTTAGACACGCCGCCACATCCTTCGCCTCTTAAAAATGTTGAATCAATATCCAATCTCATTGTTGTGTTTATTATGACTGCCGATAATTTATTCCACCTAGCAAAGGAAAAATTCGTTGACTTTTTTTGATCTAATACATATTTATAGGTGCTCCTTTCCAGAAATATCCGTAGTTTCATCTGCTAAAACAGAAGGAATACAACAATTTTCTTCTTTAAATATTATTTATATTAACTGATGCTCAGGTATCTTTCTAGATATACTTTCCAAACGTTTTCTACGTATTTCATCCAAAGCGCTCTCAAGTTCAATCATTCGGATGATTTACGTCTAACGACAGTATTCCGGAGCCTTACTTCCTCTCGAGGCGATGTCGTCCCTTCCACACAATAAAATTGTCTCATGACCAATTTAATTTTATATTTCTGTACTTTCAATATATCGAAAGCTTGTCTGTCCATAAAATGTTCTAAACCGTTTCAGACATCTTTCATTCTCAATATATAGTCCTAAGTCCTCTCATCCCGTCATTATGATATTCCGTTTTTTCGTGGTCGATAAACCATTTAGTATACATCCAATTTTTAAAAGAACGCGACAGAAATAATTTCTGAGCTTTAAATAATAAAAACCAGTCGGACGGGCCGACCATACGATACCCTACGGACTGTAACTTTCTGTGGATGTTTATTCTAAGCCTGGGCTATATTTCGTGATATCTACACCCTGTTGCCGATTAGTTATCAACAGCATCTCTTCCTGACACTGACATATTTTCCCAGTATTACTAATATTCTGTACAGTCCTTCTAATTGCTTTTCCAGTTCCCTTCACCGCGGGTTGCGTTGTGATGTTTGACTTTCAATTGTGGCCTAAACATCGACTCGAAAAACCACAACAAGTTTTCGGTCCACTTCATCCCAAATTCTTATCTGATCATTGCCGAAAATAATAGGCGTTGTCATTTACCAAAACTGAAATCTCATGGAAAATTTCAAACCCTCTAGTGTGGTATTGGGTTACTAAATAATGTCTGAATACGTAAGCACCTGTAAATATTTCAGTGTAGGTCCCACATCTGAGTACATACGACCATATAATTGACGGATCTTTATCAAAACAGGCATCCGTATTCTTTGGCCCAATCCCCTTCTCCATGCAAAAATTCGCGATGTTTTGGGCCATAATTGCGGCCTCTGGAGCGACCAGAAAAACCGACAAAAATAAAGTTTTTGGTTCCTTTCATATTAATCGATCTTTTCCAAAAACAATAGGGGTCTTCATTGGCCAGAATCCATCCAAATGCAAAATTTCGTGAAGATTGGTCCATAACTGTGGCCTGTATCGTGCTTACAAATTATAATGGACAGAGGCACGGACGGACAAACATGTCTAGATCGATTCAGCTAGTCGAGATATGACGATCGGTATACTTAAAGGTGGGTCTAGGACCAATATTTCGCGGCGTTACAAACATTTGGGGCTGCACAAAGCTATAATACCCTGACAACATAGTTGTGTAGGTTATAATTAAATTTTTTCTCAAGGTGGCTTGTTATATCAAACCAATATGTTATTACATATTAAGAATTGAAGCATATTCAAATTTAATTGAAATGAAGAGAGTAACAACTGTGATCAAAACTTTACACATTTTAATATTTCTTTTAGACTTCAATCAAGTCCAAAGATAGACAACATTATTTCACTCATTCTGGCCTCCATAAAATGTTCAAAATATTCTTAACATATAAATGTGGAAGGGAGTATGCGATTTATTTCATACTTTATTCAACATTATATATTATCGAAACTACATTATTCCAAGGTTGAGTCTATCGGTCCTTCAAAATATTTAAAACAAATATGAAGCGAACGCCATATACGATTTAATAAAAACTTGGCAAATCTTAATATTTTTAACAAACCTATATTATACATGGAGATAGAGCCTATCAATCCATTTCACCAGGTATATGCCCAACAAGGGTTCAAAGTCTTGATAAATAGTGGTCGCAGTGGTCCAGATACCTAAAGGTATTTTTTTAGGAAGTGTTGTTGATAATTGTTGGTATTTTGTGACAATTTTTTAAACCTTATTGGTTGTAACATAACATTTTAAGTTTTGTTTGTCAATCTTCAGGTATAGATAACACAAATTGTCAGTACCGCTGAATTTGGATATTATGGGTTCTCATTTTTTTAGTAAATATCCGGAATAAAAGCATTTATACCTTTTATTTTGGCAATTTGTGGATTTCGAGATTGTATGACCACGGTATAAAAAGTTCGGTTTGATCGAACTTAAGATTAAATTTTAAATACTTTAAGTAATTTTAGGGTTTAATGTTAATTTTTATACCCTTCACCACCCTGTGGTACAGGGTATTATGTCTTTGTGCATATGTTTGTAACAGGCAAAAATAATCGAGATAGACCCATGGTTACTTTTGAGAATATGCATAGAATCACTTTCTAAGTCGATTTATGCATGTCCGTCCGTCCGTTCGTCTGTCTGTCCGTGCGTCCGTCCGTCTGTCCATGTTAAATTGTAAACAAAGTACAGGTCGCATTTATGATCCGAATTGGTTGAAATTTGACACAGCTCATTTGCTTGGCCCAAGGACGAACCCTATTGAAATTGGCAAAAATCGGTTCAGATTTAGATATAGCTCCCATATATATTTTCGTCCGATTTAAGGTAAATGGTGCACCAAAGTCCCTATACACTTTTCGATTTGGACGAAATTTGGCACATCGTAATGAATGAGGTCACGAATGATGTGTGCAAAGTTTCGCGAAAATCGGTTCAGATTTAGATATAGCTCCCATATATATCTTCGTCCGATTTAAGGTAAATGGTGCACCAAAGTCCCTATATATCTTTCGATTTGCACGAAGTTTGCACAACGTACTAAATTAAGTCTAGAACGATATGTGCAAAGTTTCGTGAAAATCGGTTCAGATTTAGATATAGCTCCCATATACAGCTTCGCCCGATTTTAGGTAAATAGTCCGCTAAAGTCTTTGGAAATCTTTTGACTTGCACGAAATTTGGCACAGCGTAATGAATAAGGTCTAGAATGATGTTTGCCAAGTTTCGTGAAAATCGGTTCAGATTTAGATATAGCTCCCATATATAACTTCGTCCGATTTAAGGTTAATTGTGTACCAAAGTCCCTATATATCTTTCGATTTGCACGAAATTTGGCCCAGCGTACTAAATTAAGTATAGAATGATGTGTGCAAAGTTTCGTTAAAATCGGTTCAGATTTAGATATAGCTCCCATATATAGCTTCGCCCGATTTTAGGTAAACAGTCAACTAAAGTCCCTGGAAATCTTTTGATGTGCACGAAATTTTGCACAGAGTTATGAATAAGATCGAGAATGATGTCTGCCAAGTTTCGTGAAAATCGGTTCATGTTTAGATATAGCTCCCATATGTATTTTCATCCGATTTAAGCTAATTAGTGCACCAAAGACCCTATATATCTTTCGATTTGCACGAATTTTGGTATAGGGTACTGAATTAAGTTTAGAATGATGTTGCTAAGCTTCGTGAAAAAATCCATAGCTAGGCCGATTGACACAACGTACTGGTGTTATATAAATTAGTCTCTGGCAAGTTTCCCTGAAATCGGTTTATATATAGATTTATAACAAACGCGTCGTCTGTTACGATACATATGTAGAATATACCCAAAGCGGTAAAGGGTATAATATAGTGGGCCCAGTCCGACTTTACTACTTTCCTTACTGGTTTAATTATAATTTATTTTTCTACTGTTATCATTAGACATCATAAATAATAAAATTAATAATTAGATTTTTATATATAAATGTATTATCAAAAATATTTATGTCGTATTTTTTTTAATAAAATATTAGGTATTTCTTTCGAAAATAATTCTTTGAATTAAATTAATTAATTAAATTAATTAATCTATATAATTTTTTTAATAAATGTTTTTTTATCTTATAAACGATTTTTATTTTTTACACAAGTTTACCAACACCATAACAAAATGTACAATTTTCATTTGCCCGTACATATGTATGTGTGCTAGACACATATCGTTGAAATGTCCGTTAACGTAAAGGTAATTAATTGCATTTGGTCTGAGCTTTTTTAGATAATTTATTTTAAAGAAACTTTTTACAATAACAGAAAAATATTAATAAAAAAATAATAATAATAAACTATCAAATCTGCTTTAAACAAACAAAATATAATACAAAACAATTTTTTGTACAACTTTTAATTCAAGTTTTTAAATATTTTTTTTTAATGTATTTTTAAATATTTTTTTATTAATGCCATGTACAAGTATACAAAATAATTAGACAATTTATATAACAATAAATATATATAAATATAAACATAGATAGATATAGATTTATTTAAGATGAAAGGTCAATTAAGATGTTATTTAATGTGACAAATTATACGACAAACAGAAGCGAATCATATAGGGTATAATTTTATAAAGTCACAAGCTAAATCTTCTTCTATTGACCTTCCACCTTGAGCTAACGAAATCTGAAAAATAAACCATAATTACAAATAAAAAAGTCCCTTTTTATTTTATTTTTTTTTTAATAAAAAAAAAAAAACAAAAATCATTTAACGAAATCTCTCTCATGTACTCTTAACAATAAATAAAAATAAACCCCCCAAGGAATGTAGCCTAAATATTTAAATCAACATTATATACATTATTATTAACTAAATTAATTAATTAAAAAGTAAATAGAACAAAACAAACAATATTATCTGATAATAATATGCAAAATTATATTCTGACAATGGCATAATTTCATATTTAACATACTACCCCCCTAAAAAAAGAAAGATGGAACGAATAATGAAGTGTAATTTGTAGCATGAATTATTTAAATAAATTGAACGTAATAATAACACAAGAAATACAAAAATGACAAATTCAATAACAATAACAATTGAGAAAGAAAATTTTGAATGTTGAATTGAATGAAAATAAACACTAAAAATTAAAATAAAAAAATGAACATAAATTATAATAAAACTAATTATTATAAATAAATTGTATTGATATATACATTTCGATTAGTTGTTTGCTATATCCATATAAAAGAAGAAGGTAAGTAGTCAGGACATTTATGTGAAGATTAGGTAATTTGGTATTCCAAAAAGTAATTCTCATTTAAATTCCTATTATTGAACTTTTACTCGTTTTTGCATAAATGATTATTTAATGTTACAATAACAAAAGAAATCCAGTAAGGAAAGCAGTAAAGTCGGACGGGCCGACTATATGACATCCTTCACAACTTTGGGTATATTCGAAGGAACATTGACATGAAATTGAAGGAAGGAACATTGACATGATCTTTATCTATAAGTAAACCGACTAACATCAATCCCAACACATGCCATTCTGCAACTTATCCTAATTTTGTAAATAGACTTGCCAGAGATTAATTTGTATTAATTTCAGTACGTTGTGTCAATCGGCCTAGCTTTGGGTCTTAAGTGCATCATTTACTTAAAATCGGACGTAAGTATATATAGGAGCAATATGTAAATCTGAACCGATTTCAAGAGAACTTGATACACGAAAGGTTATAGTAACTTCAGTACATTGTATATTGTGTGGCAGACGTCCAAACTTTTAGTCTTTAGTGCACAATTTACATTAAATCGAACGAAAATATATTAATGGACGGAGTCAAAGTGTTCAAAACAGATTTTCACGAAATTTAACACACATCGTTCCGGACTCACTTCAGTACGCTATGCAAAATTTCGTGCAAATCGAAGGATATATAGGGACTTTGGTTCACCATTTACATAAAATTTGACGAAAATGTATATGGCGGCTATATCTAAATCTGAACCGAACACATGTCATTCTACACTCAATTCAGTACGCTGTGCCAATTTTCGTGTAAATCGAATGATATATAGGGCCATTGGTGCACCATTTACATAAAATCAGACGAAAATATATATGGGAGCTATTTCTAAATCTGAACCGATTTTCACGAAACTTAGCAGACATCATTCTAGAGTTAATTCAGTACGCTGTGCCAAATTTCGTGCAAATCGAAAGATATTTAGGGACATTGGTGCACCATTTACCTAAATCGGACGAAAATATATATGGGAGCTATATCTAAATCTGAACCGATTTTCACGAAACTTAACACACATCATTCTAGACTCAATTCAGTACGCTATGCCTAATTTCGTGCAAATCGAATGATATATAGGGACATTGGTGCACCATTTACCTAAATCGGACGAAAATATATATGGGAGCTATATCTAAATCTGAACCGATTTTCTCCAATTTTACTAGGGTTCGTCCTTGGGCCAAGCAAGTGACCTGTGACAAGTTTCATCCAAATCGGATCATAAATGCGACCTGTACATTGTTAACAAAAATACATGGACGGACATGCATAAATCGGCTCAGAAAGTGATTCTATGCATATTTTCAAAAAGAACGATGGATCCCACAAAAATTTAAAATTGGGGTTTTAACAAAAAAAAAAAACCGTAAGGAAAGTAGTAAAGTCGGGCGGGGCCGACTATATGATACCCTTCACCACTTTGGGTATATTCAACAGATGAATGCTAACAGACGTCGAATTCAGCAACCTATATTAAATTTGTCATTTGTTCAGATATAGGGTTGCTTCTTACAATGGGACAAAATAACCTAAACTCGGGCGAACATATATATAGAAGCTATATCCAAATCTGAACCGATTTCAAAACTTTCCGCATTTCCAAACTTTAGTTCGTTGTGCAAAATTTGTGTCAATTTTGTGTAAAATCGGATGAAAACATATATGTAGAAGCTATATCAAAATCGGAACCGATTTCAATGAGAATGGCAGAGGTTAACTTATGTAAACTACAGTTTATTGTACAAAATAGTGTGGCAATCGGACAAACTTTGTGTCTTTAGTGCACAATTTACATAAAATCGGAGGAAAAAATATATAGGAGCTATATATAAACCTGAACCGATTTTCAGGAAACTTTACACACATCGCTCCAGATTAATTTCATTACACTATGTCAAATTTTGTGCAAATCGAAATATGTATAGGGGCTTTGGTACACCATTTACATTAAATCGGACGAAAAAATATATGCGAGATATATCTAAATCTGAACCGATTTTCAGGAAACTTAGCACGCATTATTTAAGACCTAATTCATTTCGCTATGCCAAATTTCGGGCAAATCAAAAGATGTGTAGGGACGTTGGTACACCATTTACATGAAATTGGATGAGACTATACATGTGAGCTATATCTAAATCTGGACCGATTTTTACGAAACAAGAAAGACATAACTCTAAGCTCAATTCAGTACGTTATGCCAAATTTCGTACAAATCGAAAGATATATAGAGACTTTGGTGCACCATTTACATGAAATCGGACGAAACTATATATGGGAGCTATATAGAAATCTGGACCGATTTGAACTTGGCAGACATCATTCTAGGCTCAATTGAGTACGTTATGCCAAATTTCGTGCAAAGCGAAAGATATAAGGGACTTTGGTGCACCATTTACATGAAATCGGACGAAACTATATATGGGAGCTATATCTAAATCTGGACCGATTTTCACGAAACTTGGCAGACATAATTCTAGACTTAAATGATTAGACTGTACCAAAGTTCGTGCAAATCGAAAGATATATAGGGACCGTTTACATTAAATCGGTTAAATATATATATGGGAGCTATATCTAAATCTGAACCGATTTTTCCCAATTTCAATAGGGTTCGTCCTTGGGCCGAATAAGTGACCTATGCCAAATTTCATCCAATTCGGATCATAAATGCGACCTGTACTTTGCTCACAAAAATACTTGGACAGACGGACGGACGGACATGCTTAAATCGACTTAAAAAGTGATTCTATGCATATTCTCAAAAGGAACCATGGGTCTATCTCGTTTCCTTTTGCCTGTTACAAACATATGCACAAAGCAGGGACCGAAAATAACAGTTATTTTTTAAAATGCGAACAAAAAAATCTTCATGTTAGAGACATGGGACACTAATAGTGTCATATACCAATAGATTCGTACTGAGGAGCCCATTGAGGATATTGAGTGATCTTGAGAAAACACTCTCAGTTCCCATGTTAAGGATTATTTTTTAACGGAAAAAATAAACGTTGATTTTTAACTGTTAAAAATGATTTTTATTTTTTCCGTCAAAAATAAAAGTCTTTTTGCGATTTTTATTTTTTCCGTCAAAATTAACAGTCTTTTTGGGACTTTTATTTTTTCCGTCAAAAATGAAAGTCTTTTTGGGATTTTTATTTTTTCCGTCAGAAAATAAAAGTCCTTTTGGGATTTTTATTTTTTCCGTCAGGAAATAAAACTCTTTTTATGTAAAGAAGTTTATACAACTTGTAATCAGTTATAAACTTACAATTTATAAATATCTGTCCTTATTACAATAAGTGTACACATAAGTAATCAAGATCAAAGGTAAAAAATATTTGTTATAAATTTTTAAAAAATAGTCTAGTGTACCAAATCATGAATATAAATTAAAGAATCATTCCCCTGACTATTAGGTCAAAGGTTATATAACTGGTACCAAACTCTATATGTTTATTTACGTAAAAAGACTTTTATTTTTGACGGAAAAAATAAAAGTCCTAAAAAGACTTTTATTTTTGACGGAAAAAATAAAAGTCCCAAAAAGACTTTTATTTTTGACGGAAAAAATAAAAATCATTTTTAACAGTTAAAAATCAACGTTTATTTTTTCCGTTAAAAAATAATTAATTAAAGTGGATTTTTTTTATTTAGGTCACATAATAACAGTTATTTTTTACCTGATTTGATATAAGTTATAACCGTTACGGTCCCTGGCACAATGACATAATACCCTGTACCACAGTCTGGTGAAGGGTATAAAAAAAAAATTATTAAATTCAATGTTTTTACTCTCTCTGGTACCCTTCTTCTATAGGGAATTGTAAATTGTAAACATTTGTAAATGTTGTGTAAAAGATTGCAAATTTTGCATTCTATGGCGTACATATTTACTCCTGAATGACAAACACCAACTATATATATGAAAAGAAGTGGTTGGCATTTACATTCATCTATATATTTTGTTGTGTGTGTTTTTTGCGCTCGCGAGCTTTCATGAATGATTCTTTTTTGAGATTTTCAAATAAACACAATGATATAAATGGTCCAAATAAGACAAAATTTTACAGAGTACTGAATTAGGACGCTATTGATCCTAAGAGTAATAGCAATGCCAGTTTCAAAGCTCTATCTCAAATATTGCGATCTCTATTGTGATTTCAACAAACAGACTGAAAGGCAGACGAATAAATCGGCATACATTCATCTATATATTTTGTTGTGTGTGTTTTTTGCGCTCGCGAGCTTTCATGAATGATTCTTTTTTGAGATTTTCAAATAAACACAATGATATAAATGGTCCAAATAAGACAAAATTTTACAGAGTACTGAATTAGGTCGCTATTGATCCTAAGAGTAATAGCAATGCCAGTTTCAAAGCTCTATCTCAAATATTGCGATCTCTATTGTGATTTCAACAAACAGACTGAAAGGCAGACGAATAAATCGGCATAGAATTTTACTCTGATCAAGAGTATATACTTTATGGGGGGTTTGGTAAATATTTGGATGTATTTTTTTTCAATGTGCATTAAACGATTTATAGAATCAAATTTCCATTACAGGGCAAAGAAAATGCCAAATATTTGGCGGTACTGTTATATGAGGGCTATCTCGAAACTAGGACCATTATTGATAATTTTGGGTATGGAGATTTCCTGCTCAACGAGAATCCCTAATATTAAATTAGAGCATTAAATACCGAATAATTGCGGATACCGTCCTATGGGGTCACCCTAAAAAGATGACATTATTTATAAAATTTTATAGTAAGATGTTCTATCCAATAAGAACAGAAAATACAAAATTCGGACCACCCCGGCCCCCCTGACTACGTCGCACAGTGGGAAAAATACCGATCTTGCGCGCAGAAAATAAAAAAATGAACTTGAAGGAAACTTTGAAACATTAATGCAGTTTTAATGTAGAGTGTTGAGAGTACTTAAGTCCGTATAAAATAATCCGAATTAATAAGTTAGAACGGAATAACGGTACATTTAAAATAGATATTTTCCAATGTTAAAAATGGTACTTTTATCTATAAAATCGCGATGGTCGTGTGCGTTCTGTGAATATATTATTATAGAATTTTGTCCATTTGTGATGTATAGTATTGGTATTGAATTAAATGGAATAGTTATATAACCCATAAGTTATTTTAATTCAGGTGTTTCGGGCTAAATATATGTAAGGTCCGTTTTTTTTTAATTCCTTCAATTAAAATAGGGGTTTCGTATGGAGTGCAATTTTTGTTGAAAAAAATGTCAATTTGGTGTAGGAAGCTTTTTTAAGGTTTTGTTCAAATAAAATAAAAAAATTGTGAATTTTGTTGATATAATTGATCAAATATGACTTGGAATAGATCACAGCATAGCAGATAAGAAAAAAACAAGTTCAAAATGTCCGTCTTAAGGTTCCAGAGAAATGGGTGTGAGTATGTAAGTAAGCTGCTCCAAACTGTGATTTTAAATTCATGCACTGAATATACATTTATTCCAAATGTCTTTCTAAGAAACAAATAAATCGGAAATATTCTAAATACAAAAATAGACGATCCAGACATAGAGGTGGAGCACATCTTCCATTTAACAATGCATCGACGGAAAGCTTTTTAGTGCTATATCGGAATCATCTACCCAATAATGTGGATATTGCGATGCAACACCAAAATTAATTAATGATTACAACAAAATTTCGTTATTAACACCAAACATCAACATATACGAATACGGCCTGTCTACCTTACATGCAAGGATTCGATGTTTAGAATGTATATTCCACATTTCATACCGGATGGTTTCAAAAAAAGTGGAAAGTTAATAGCTCCGATCGGCCACTTTTAAAGGAAGAAATGCACATTATTGATTTAAAGGAAGAAATGCACATTATTGTTGACACACCTAAGTCAGTATCCGGAACAACAAACGATGGCATTTTTTAACCAACCTGGCTTGGCATCGTCGATAACTGGTGTTGATGAAAAATTTATTAAAAATTTTGGTATCAGCCTTTCAACCACATCCTGTGGATATGCTATTAACGCAGACTCATTTAAGGGAACCCCCCCATTCTCGATTTTATTTTTTCAAGATTTTCAATGGGCTGGTAAATCAATACCAATGCTTGTTAAGGTTTGTAACTTTGCACATATATAATTGAAGATTTAAAAGAGAAGAAAAATAATTTACAAAAAAATTTTGTTATTGTTTTGTTGTTGTTTTGTGTAATTAAAGAAAAGTCCTTATTTTTGATGGCGGGCATGATAACTCCTCACTGGAACATCGGAATCCGAAAATTCCAACGGTGTTAGAAAGAGTACATGTCTGGCTCTCGTATGAACTAGGATTATTGACTTCGCTCTAAAATTAACAAAATGGTGGACCTTTGAAAAAATATTTTTGAAAAATCGCCGATTTTTTACCAAAAACCAAGTTAAAAAATAAGGAAGATCTTCACCGATTGGCTTTATCGTAGTTCATACGAGAGCTATACACTCCCAGAGAAACGTTGCAAAATTTGGAACCGATTGGGTTATTAGTTTTTGAGTTATCGTGCCCGCCATTCGCAAAAAAATGTTTAGAGAAAAACGCGTTTAAAGTTTGAGAAGCCCTTCAGCCGTCACTTGATGCTGATACAATAAATCGGCTATATCTTCAAGAGTTCTTTGTAGAGACATTCTTTAATCAGTGTAGATTCGAACTATATCAACAAAAATTTTGACCCCGAGAATGGGGGGGGGTCCCCTTAAAAAACTTTCTGAGGAAACATTTATTCTTTTCGTGAAATTATATCCTTGGTTCTGTATGCCTTCAAGCATACACAAAATATTAGTGCATGGAGCAGATATAATTAAATGTGCAGCTTTGCCCATAGGAATGTTATATGAAGAAGCCATGGAATCCAGAAATAAGGACTTTCGGAACTACAGGGATCTTTTCAATAGGTTGCTATTTTCTTCTAATTCAAAAATATCAAGTTTGTACATCTCTTAACCATCGATATAGTGAGCCACTATCTGAAAAAGTCATTAAACTACTGGAGGATCCAATGCTACCAAATAATTCAGATCAAAACTCAGATTCTGAATGAGATTGGTATTTAATAAGTAATGCCTAAATTTTATAAAATATATGGGCAATATTGCCAATTTTTTAATATTCAATGATTTTCGGTACACATATAGAGAAAAATGTTCTGACTCCGAAACCGTTCGCGATCAAATTTTTTTTTTGATGCGCGCAAAAGTTATCGAGGTTTTAATTTTGGGCATAAGAAAAACATCTTAAAATTACACCGCTTATTATATTGAACAAAAACGTTGATATATATCTTCCTCCGTAAAATAAGAATATGAATATATTATAATAATCACGATAAAGTTGCACATATTCGCGAAATATGAGAAAAATAAAAAAATATAACAGATTACATCAATATTTTCATTATATTAATGACATACACACACCTAAAAATTAATTTAAAAATATCTACATAATCTAAACACCATGGTGAATCAAATGATATTAAAATCACACAAGTCCGTGTAGCGGTTTCTAAATCAAAGCGACAACAAAACAAGATATTGAGGAAAAATATTTGTTTTTGGTTCGAAAAAATAATGTCATCATAGTTATTTTTTAAATTGTATACAAGAAATTTCAGAAAAAAATGTTGGTGTTATTCTGCTATTTTACCGGAATTTCGCCGAAAAATTGACATATATAATAATAATCACTTTTTGTGTATAAGTATGCGCCTTGCGGATTATATCAAGACCCTTCCGATAAATCTTAGAATTCTATAAATAGGAATAAATCTTAAAATAAAATAATATTATGAAATATACATTTTAAATTGCGTGTAAATCGCGTAATTCTCAAAATCATTTGATGCGCATGCGGTTTCCAGGCAGTACTGAAGTTTATCTTCCAATCCATATATATTTTGCGAAATTTCATTTGACGGCTAAGATGTGCCACACGTTGCATTGAAATACCCAAAAAATCGTAAAACGCGAATAATTTCCGAAAACTCCATATGCCATTAACGCGCATCCGATTTCGGTGTGCACCCTAAAAAAATACATCGATCTATACCGATTTCAATGTGGTCCATTAAGAACCATGGATGTGCGGGCTCAAACTATTTTTGAGATAAATTGGGTACATCTCTCTTTCGGCTGAAGTTTTTAAAGTTCTCTTTTCGAAAAAGATCAAAATCCGTATGAGGTCATTTATTGAAGCGGAAATGATACACAGAAAACGCAAATAAATCCGCGATATTTTCAAAAACATTTTTTTCCCAATTTCGTGTTTTTAGAAGGCCAGTTCCCGCCGTTCTAGTAGATGGATTTTCACGAAGAAGATTTTATATCATCCGAAACGTAAAAAATATTATTGATCGCGGGTACCCATATCATTCAGTTGACAGATCTAAAAATTTAGACCAAAAAATAGGTTTTTTAGAAATTTGATCGCACAAAATTCGCATCTTCGGATGAGTATTACTCTGAAGCTGTGCATACTACATACACAAAATACATATCAAATTACGCAGATTCGTGACTACAATAATCTTATACTCGATTTTTATAAATTCCTGTTTGCGTATTAAAGCTAGAAGTAAAATTAAAAAAAAAACACTCAAAATCGAGCTTCAAAATGTCAGCATCATTTAAAGGTAGATGCAGTTAAAATTTTGAAAAATGATACATAAGGGGCGTAGTCCTCATTTTGTTGGCTTCTAGTTTTACTTTGACACAAAGACAGTGAAATGAGTGGCTTAATCACAAATCGATAGAGAACATAAAAAAACTGGTTCGCCTCAACCTGTTTTTACACATTTTTTTACATTAAAGTAGACACAGCTTCCACCAAAATAAAGTTTGGAGCAGTTTGCAACGACAGATCAATTAACCCAAAACTATTTACTTTTTTTCATATACTTAAGTAATTCCCGAGTTATAAAGGGGTGAACCTCCGCTTCAGCTATGTTAAAAAATTGGCAATATTGCCCATATATAGTTTAATATTTTAGATATATAATATTAACAATAGTAGAGATACATATAATAACAATAGTGTTTGCCCTTTACCCACTTTTTACCCTCCAAATGTTTCGAAATTTTTAAAAGAAGATCCCATTTTAGGAGTTCTATTAGTTATAACGAAAAATTTTGCTTATTAAAATTCAAAATAGTAATTTTCACCTAAAAATTAAAGTTTTTTCTAAAAAAAGAATTCGGCGCTTAGTGGGTTAATAAAAAAAATTTCCAAATTTTTTTATAAAATAACTAGCGGGCCCGGGAAACGTTGCCTTGCATAGCATTATTGTTGATGTATAATTCACAAATATAATTCAAGATAGCCCAATATTAAGCTACACTCCACGATTTAAGATAGTGCTCTGAAATTTGCACATATATTGCTACTTTGCACATACATTGTAATTGAGCAGAAAGTGTCCGTACCAAATATTATCATTATTGGCACATGTTTCGGGGTACCGCCATAATGGTCGCCCTAAACATTCGGTATTTTGAAGATCTTAGGCACGGTTTTCAACAACATTGCTTTTAATTTAATATAAGGGATAGTTCTTGAGCAGAAAATCTCTCTACTTAAAATTCTCAATATTGGTCCAAGTATATTTAGTATTTGACGGTAATTTTATATTTTGGATGATCATCGAGTAGAAAATGTTCCTAACAAAATTTGGCCAAACTTCCGAAAAGCCTCCATATAATGGCACTACACATTATACGATCCTTTGGGGATTTGGACACGTTTTTCAACCTAATCAGCTGTAATTGTTGGTTTTATTTGGTAGCATGAATCCCACTAAAATTATCAATATCAGTTCACTTTTCTGGGGTTTTGTCACGTGTTAGAAAAAAATTGGCTGTAATTTTATATTTTAGATGATGGATTCAAGTTCCCGGGTAGCACCCATATAATCGTATCCCCCATATTTTCTCATGTGGTGTCAAACCTTCATACCAACAATTAATTAATCCCCATTCCCATTGTATGTCTAAATATAATAAAATATGTCATTTCGGGATATTGGGGGTGAAAAATTATCTATTTAGGACCCAGTTTTGAAATATCATATAAATACAGGTCCCGCCCCATTTTCGATTCTATAAAGACATTGACCGAATTTTCTCATAGAGTTGGCTATAATTAGGGATAACGAATTCCTGTGAATAAAAAACAACATCCCAGAAATTATGCACTATTTATTAACGTTTTAGAAATACGCCATAATTATTTCCTGTTCAATTTTCGGTATGTTGAAGTTCTTACTCCCGTTTTCCAACCTAAGTGTTATCGGTAGTTGACATGTTCAATACGAATAGGTAACATCGGACGGAGATTTTGGTAATACCTTCAAATTAGATAATATGTCTTGGATATTTTTTTAATATTGCTGATTTTTTGTTAGTTGTTCTCTTTACAGCTGAGCTCAATGATAGATTTTTGCACATTTTTGGTATTTGGAGGTGTTCTGTTTATAAGTTCAAAGATATTGAAAAACGATTAGGCTTGTAACCACCTCATTTGATATTTCACGTGGCATAGCAACATTTCAGGTAATTTAAGGAACAACATGTTCACATTATTATTATGTTCAAACAAATTAATCTATGGCATGGATCACATTATTATTATGTTCAAACAAATTAATCTATGGCATGGATCTTAGAATCCTTCATATTCTGAATAGACACGAACTCGATTCAGAATGTCTTCTGATTTTTCATCTTTGCATTAGTCTTAAAATGTACGTGAATTCTATGGAAAACGTGTGATATACTTCTCAATTATTGGTTGTATTCTCCCAAAAAAATTATTCAATACAATGTCAATCCAATTGGAAAAAAAATTAAATATTTTGAAAATTTTCAATAATTGACAAATGTAGGCTTAAAGGAATGATACGCTATCGATTTACGCAAAAAATATCTCAAAATAACGACTACGACGTGGTGCAATCCAAATAGCTCGATACTAAATTCGTGAAAATGCAAATATGTTGCAAAATACTTTTTGCAATTTTTTCGCGATTTTTGACTTTTTCTCACCTTTTAAACCTTCCCTGGAGCCGTTCAGCCGTTCTCGAGTTTTAGCGAGACTAACGAACAGCAATTCATTTTTATATATATAGATTAAAATTGTCCATCTAAATCTATTCTTATCCAAAATATCGATAAACATACAGTAAAACATCTAGTTTTATTTTCTGCGCGCTAGATCTGCATTTTTTCCCACTGTGCGTCGGTGATACCAAAGGTTACAAAAATAATTAAAATATCCCCATCAATGTGTAAAACTTCAAATATAAAATTTTATTACTATACCAAAGCCTTGTAGCTTTAAGTATAGACAAGGTTGCTTATCGCAACTAGTAACTGGTAAGGGTCCTGGCCCTATTCACATACACTTGAAAATTCTCTTTTCTCAACGATGACATTCTTACAGTGCACTTGATGGATGAAACATCAGTCACGCCGATTTTCTAACCCATACCATAAAGAAAACAAAATCATATTTATTTTTTTTTTATATTTTTATTGTATTCTTTCATTTCATTTTCATCAAATACATTTAATTATTATTATCGTTATTGTTGTTTATATAATATACAATTATCAATCCATTTTCCTTATAATATATATTTCTTTTCTTTCTTATTGGCTTTTATTTAACACGTTTCTTTTTTGTCAATACAATATTTTATTGAATTTTCATATTCTATTCTAGATTTCTATGTTTTTTCTTTTGCTTGTCTTTGTATGTTTGTGTATATGAAGAATAAACATTTTTAATTAAATTTCATATATCATTATTTTGTATTTGTTTTTTATATTTTACTCTTCTTTCAATAATATTATAACACACTTTGCAAATGAAGGTTCTGCTATGAAATTAAATATGTTTGTATGTAGAGATAGCTATATATATATATGTATGAGTATTGTACATTTTTTTATTTTTACACATTATATGATCAACGTTAATCTGCATTAATGTTTACTGCTGCTGCTGCTGTTGTTGTTATTATTATTGTTTGTTGTTACTATTAATAAGTATGTAATTTAATATATAATTATTATTGCTACTATTGTACATATGCATATAAATACAATTATGTATATTTGTATATATTTTTGTTCATATATTGAAACACCTTTTGAACACTTTAAATAAATGCTTGAATGTGGTAAAAAAAACAAATTGTTGGCTGGTTTGGGGTCACGGACAGGGGAGTTTTGTTTTTTTTATTTAATTTTCAGTTTCAATTTAAAATTTTTAATTTAAACATTATTATTGTTGTTGGCATTATTTAAATGTTTACACAAATATATTTCAATTAATTATTGTTGGGTTTAATCTTTATAGTTTTTTTATTTGATTTTTCATTTAAATGAACAACAAATATTGCTGTGTATTTATACAGAACAAAAAATGTTTTAAATAATTAGATAGATTGCCGTTATTAAAAATAAAACAAAAAACTTTATATATTAGTTAAACTAATAAATAAAAAAAATATGATATAATTAAACAAAACATATTTCATATGTATGCCTGTGTATATATAATATACAACAAAAAATTACTAATAATAATATGTAAATTAACATAAATCAATTGTTTGGGGGTTTTTATTTCAAATAATTAGGTATGCTCTGGTAAGGTATGTTTAAAAATAAAAAAAATGTTTTTTTGTTTGTGGAATGTAAATAAATGATAAATCAATTAGTGTTTCGGAAATAAATTGATATATCGCTTATTTATTTCTACTTTGTGTGGGAAATTAAATGTTGACGATGAAAGGCTTTGCTTTATTTGTAAATATCGCATATTAATTTGGAGATTAAAGTTGTGAATTTTTGAAGATAATTTCGTGCTTCGAACTCGATAACATAAATATCCCTTGGAAAGGATCTTCAAACCTTGTGTATATTCATTTTATATCTGCCGGATAAAAACGAATTTTGAGTGATAATAAAATATTTATTTTTTAAAAAAGCAATACTTAGTTTTATGGCATACTTCCGGGCACTCTATCCGGAAAATGAAACATCAAGGATTTAGACAAGGGCTACTATATATAGCATTTCCAGATTAAATGAAACCTTTTACAAATTAAACGAAACCTTTTCCATATTAAATGAAACCTTTTGCAAATTGAACGAAACCTTTTCCAGTTGGAATGAAACATTTTCCAAATTAAATGAAACCTTTTTTTGTCCAAGGAAATATAATATTATAATAATAACTATACTAATAAAAGAGTAAAGTGATTGACTGACTGACTTAACGATTCATCAACGCTCAGACGAAACGGCTGAAGCTAGAATCTTGAAATTTTAGGTGAGGCTGGGCTTTGGGAAATTCGTACTAGAACGGTACGAAAAGTATTAAAAATTACTAAATGTTGTATCTTTTGTATTTGACGAACAGGTAGTTATGTAGCAAAGCATTTTTGGAAATTCGAACTATAAGTATCAGAAAAGTACTAAAATGTACTAAATTTGGTAAAATTTCGTAGCATGTGAATGGAAAGAGCTAAAAACTTAAAATTTGGAATGCGAATTATGGTTAAGAAGTAGAGTGGATATAAGGAGATGGTTTTGTACACATGAGTACGCCCTAAAAACACAATATGAAAAGTACAATATGGTACTATATTTGGAACCAATTTGATTTGGAGGTACAAATCGAGCTGGAATCCTGAAAATGTAAAGTAACATTACCGTTGCAGTGTAGGACTGGGATATGTACGTAGTTTTGGAAATTTATTTACTTATGTGAACGAAAAGTACTAAATCGTACTATAATTGGTACAATTTAGATTTGGGTGAACCGATAGAGCTTGAACAATGAAATTTGGAGTTAGGATCGTTGTTGGGGTGTAGGATTGGTGTATGTAGTAAATTTTGGAAATTCGTACTAATGTGTACTATATGGTACCAAATGTGGATTTAGATGAACCGATAGAGCTGGAATCTGGATATTTGGAGTTAGGATCACTGTAGGGGTGTTGGGTTAGAGTGTGTAGGAAGTTTTGGAAATGTCTACTATGTTAGGTAACACATATAGTTGTGGCGATAGAATTTTTGTATTTAACATAAATATACTTTAAATCATCGAATTTTTTTTAATATCCTTACTACATAAAACCAAAAATAATAATACAAATTGGGATAGTTCTTAATGTTTTTAAAATATAGGCCAAAACTAGGAGCGCATTCTTGTTCTATGGAATTTAACTAGATTATCCTAATGAAGGGATTCCCGACGTGCCGCTTGTGGAATTTTCAAAACCATGTCCATCACGTAGTTAGAGCAATCTTGCCGAATAAGCTGTTGAATACTGGAATTTTAAAAATAACTAACGCACAAAAACAAGTACAGACTTCAAATCTGTTTCTAAATTGTAAAAATACATTAAGATAAGCAGTTACCTTATCATCAAGAATTTATAAAATTAAATATGAATTTCGTCTTGATTGTTACTTTCAAAATTTCATAAATTAATAATATGTTCCCAGTCCAGAACTTTCCCAGTTTGTATTACTATATTTAGTTTTATGTAGTAAAGATATTAAATAAAATCAGTTTTATTCCATTTGTAAAAGGTTTCATTCCAATTAAAAAAGGTTTCGTTTAATTTGCAAAAGGTTGCATTTAATTTGGAAAAGGTTTCATTTAATTTGTAAAAGGTTTCATTTAATCTGGAAGTGCTATATATATATATATATATATTTCGACGAATTTACGAACTTTAATCTATGTATGTTAATGAAACACTATCCAATAGCCCTGTGAAGAACTTTTGCCGACTCTCGAATAAGGTTTTGAAGTCTCCCAAAAACGACTATAGTGCATCAGAACAATACGTGAATTACAGAACAGTACGTGAATCACTCTTTAAGATTAAGATACCTTTTGATCCTCCACCATGTTGTGTTCATTTCAATAGAAGCTCGGCACCTTTGTAAGAAGAAAATTACAAAATTAAATACCAAATTGAAAACACAAAGTTAAACAACCACACTAGGTAATTCAACATAGTAAAAATTAAGCGGGACTTTTTTGGGGAGAAGTATTTTCTTTACCAAAAATCGGGAACGCCAAGTTACTCAAATGGGATCTTTTTAAATTAATTTTTTATTCGATATGTCAAATTATAGTCACTCCTATGAAATAATTTGCTTAAAAATATATTAATACCGAAAAAAGTGGAACTTTTAAATGGGGTTTTATCAAAACTTGGATCCATATACAAAGCACAAATTTGTATATAAGTTAGCCCTCCTTTATACAAAATTACAGCACCATCGGTTGGAATATGCGGCTTATGTCTTCAAAACACCGAAAATGGGATGGTACCGTTCTATGGCAGCTATGCCAAACCGTATACTGACATTGACAAAATGTGGTATCAACATTTGACAAATAATAACACAATAACACCCAAAATACCGAATAATGGATGTACCATTGTATGGGGGCTAATTTGCTTGGAGCACATACCCAAGCTCGGAAAAATGCCGAAAATTGGGATGTAGCGTTATATTATTATATATTATATTATTAGATCAGATTAAAGCCAATTCGTGCTCAAAACCCCCAAAAATTATATGGTGTTTTTATGTGTATTTGATCTAATGGGGAGCAATTCCTCTCAAAATATATATATATATATATATATATAAATAGGCTATATATATGGGCTTGATAAAACTCTGTGTGCCACACGGAGAAAGATTATCGAGGTAGTAAAATGTACAATAATGTAAGAAAAATGGCTTCACCAACCGTCTAATCGGCAGTCATACGTGGAAGGAAAACGCAACCTGCTATCATGGAAAAAAAGAACCACCAACAAGGACTATTTCATATCGTACATTTGGGTCTTATATACAATGTTAGTTTGTTTATCCTTCCACTTATGTTGATTGGTATTGAAAATGTAACATATTGATCTAAGTTCCCAAAGTAACGTTATCCCGTTTTAAAACCGAATTGACTCTAATTTGATATTTTAGGATACCAAATTTTATCCTCTTCGGTCAACGTTTAGGTCTAGCCCTCATATATAACGGTACCCTCAAATTTAACAGAAATGCCTTTAATTTGATATTGTGAATTCAATGAATTAAATCAGTTCTTTTCGTAATAATGTGAATATTTTAACCATACCTTACAACTGTCCTTTTAAAGGGGTTGTTAAAAAAATTATTATTTTTTTAATACTGCAGGGAAATAGGGAAATATAAAATAATATAAATTTTGAGTTTAAATAAGTTCAAAACAAATACATTTTTTGATTAAAAAACTTAATAATTAAAAACAAGATATCGGAAAATTTATAATTAATAAAAATATACAAAAAAAAAAAAAAATGAAATATCACCAAAATGAGTTTGCATAGAAACATAATATTAAAAACAAAATAATAATAATTACACACATCATTAAATAAAAAATGTAATATTAAATATATTTATATATAAATGCAATATTGTTGTTACTTAAATAATAGAATATTTAATTATTAGTTTTCTCATTTATTTATATAGTATACAAATACAAAAAAGGATATGTCGTCAGTTTGTTTATATATGCATGTGTCATTGCACACATATGTATGTGTGTTTTTTGTTTGTATACGGACATGTATATGAATAAAGATGTTGTTTTTTATTTATTTATTTTGTTTTTGTGTAAATATTTTTTTTATTTCTTTCAATTTATTTTGTTCTTTTTTCGTTGCCTATATATTTGTTGTTGTTCTTATTCTTTTTCATATGATTTCTTATTTGTTTAGTGTCTTTTTTTATTTTTGTTACTTCTTTTTTGTTGTTATTTGGAAATGCAGAGTATTTAGTTTTTATTATTTTTAAACTAAAGTTTATTGTTATATCCGGAACAAAGCCTTTAAATTATACATGATGTCACGTTTTATAGTAGGATTTTTTGCTGCGGTTTTGTTAAAGAATTTTAAATTAAAATATTGCAAATAAGCTCAAAATGTTTCTTTTTTTGTTGTTGGTTGTTAATAGGCACGTTTTTTATTTGTTGGAGTTTTAATGATATTTTTTATTTTTATAATTGCATTAACTAAAATTCTAAAATAATTTTATATGCACAATGGGTTGGAATTTCATAATGGGCTTTAATACCTTGGATATTTAATAGATAAAATTTCCGTAGGACACTATGGGAATTAATAAGTTACAAAGGGATACAAATGTGTGTGAATGATTTCCAATCAAACCTAATGGAAGCAGAGACAAAGATCTCGGAATGTTCCAAAAAAGCAAATATTTTACAAATATAAACACAAAGAGGACCTATCGGAGCCCTTCAATACCGAACGAGGATTTAGACAAGGTGACAGTTTGTCGTGTGATATTTTTAACATCCTACTGGAAAAGGTCATACGGACGGACTGGAAAAGGAGACGGACGCAAAGGTGAACAGAAATGGCACTCTGTACACAAAACAACACATGTTACTCGCCTACGCCGATGACATCGATATAATAGGTCGAACATTGCGAGCGGTAACAGCCACCTTTGAAAAAATAGAAAAGGACTCTGCCAAAGTGGGTCTGTCAGTAAACGGCGAGAAGACCAAGCTGATGGTATCAACGCGCAAGGCGTCCAGTAGACTCGGACCAACTGTGGAACTTGAGAACTACAGCTTCGAGGTAGTTATAGACTCTATATACCATGGTACCGCCATAAATAAAACGAATGACATCAGTTTTTAAATTCGGAGAAGGATTGTGATGGCCAACAGATGCTATTATGGTCTAAGTAAGCAGTTTAGAAACAAGGCCACCTCCCGCCAGACCAAACTCACACTTTACACGACGCTGATACTACCCGTGCTATTATATGGATCAGAAGCATGGGTATTTGCGCAAGCAGATGAGGCGGCTCTTGGGGTGTTTGAGAGAAAAATTCTCCGAAAGATCTACGGGCCGATCTGCGACGGTGAATATCGGCGTCGAATGAACCACAAGCTTTACAATTTATAAGCGGACATCGACATAGTCAGTCGTATTGAGCTGCAGCGACTACGGTGGTTAGGCCATGTTGTGCGGATGAATGAAAATGCCCCAGCTCAAAAGGCATATAAAAATGAGCCTACTGATGGTTCCCGCAGAAGGGGAAGGCCACGAATTAGATGGAAAGACCAAGTATAAAACAACATCTTGGAACGTGGTCTTCCAAATTGGTGGACTTGCGCACAAGACCGACGCGCTTGGAAATCTTTTTTAAGCTCGGCTTATGGAACAACAGTTCTGTAACGAGCCAGCTAAGTAAGTAAATAAACACAAAATACGGGAAATTAGTAAAAAATCGCAAAATGAAATGTCAGTCCTTTAAAGTCAGCACTACAGCCATCCCTGTTTCAATTTTACTGGACCAAGTTTTACTAGCAGATAATAGAAGATTTACTATCGTTATGTTTTTTTTTTTAGGTTTTGGAATATTTTTGGGCGCCTTAAATTTTAATTATAATGTTGGTTACTGCTCCGTTACTATAAATTCTTACATTTTGCTATATAAAGGCGTATTTAGACTATGCCTTTTTAATCGATTCGATTTCCAAATCGAGGAAACAATTCCTAGCTGTTTAGACTAGTATTAAAACTATACATACAAATCAACGACATCGAATCCGTAAAGATTTGACAAAATTCATTTTGAGAAAATAGTTTATGAAAGCATTTTTAGGGGGCTTCAAGTAAATAGAGACGTGTTAATAATAACAAGTGAAAAAGCGTCAAGTTCGGCCGGGCCGAACTTTGGAGACCCTGCACCATAGAAGTACTGAAAATTGTTTTGAAATGAAAATATAGGAAACATACGTATAACTACAATTCTAACAATCGATTGTTGTAAACCAAATAGGCATTTCAGAAAATTCAATGGGGGTTTTCCCTAAAATCCCAAAACCCCAAAATGTTGACATAGTAGGGTGTGTATAAAATCCTGCAAAAATGTGTATAAAATCCATAGTAGTGTATAAAATCCTGAAAATACTGCAATTTAGAGAGCAAATTTATATGAGGCATACTAAGGCGGGACCAATATTGACAACATTGTGTAGGAAATTGCGAATGCTTGGTGTTTTCAGTATATATAAGAGGTTATGCCTAATTAAAGGCCGATATAGCTCAAGTTCCAAGCTAATAATTTATGTTTGAATCCCAATACCGTGCATCATGCTAAATATTAAATAGGTAGGATGTTTTATATAGGACCAGGGCCTAAATGCGGGTTGATATAGTTCATTCTCAAATCTCATGTTCTAGTTTTTATGTCGATATCCTCCGAAAGAAAAATGATTACAACATATGGCCAAATCGACTAACTCGTTTTAGAATTCCAGAATATCCCCTATTCTATGGTGAAATCCAGCTATGTGGGGATAACCCCAACACACAACCAATTAGCTAACTATTTTAATATAAAAAAGGGGGTTATATGGGGACTACACCTAAAATGGGGTGAATATTAATAATTTTTAGTATTGAAATTTGTTACCATATACGACTACAAAATACGAAAATACAGCAAATTCGGTTGAAAAACGCGCTCAATAAACCCAAAATACCGATGTTTATCATTTTTATTAATTTCTCTTTCGAGATGAGCTATATGATCGGAGTTGCAATGAAAAAGAAAGCCAGAGAGATACAACATTCCCACCACTATGCGACGCGTTTCGCCGTTGGTTAAGCGGCTCATCAGGCATATTGGGCAATGTGGCTTACAAATGTCTTTACTTGATAAGTTGTATTTATGTCGACTATTGTTGCGAAATTGCATCTACGAATTAAATTCAACCGTGTCACGGTTCGGACATTTGGCATCACACCAGAACATTCCTTTTCAGAGCAGATTTTTCTTGTAGTGACGCACCGGACACCAACAGATACCATGGGAACCAGGGTTCAAATCCCAGCCGGGCTCAAGCTGAATTTTTTGAGTTTTTTGTTTTTATTCCTTTTTAGTTTAGATATTTGGCACCAAATAAGAAGACAATGTACCAAATTTCAGCGAATTCGGTTGAAAAACGCGCTCAAGGTTCCCAAAATACCAAAAATTGGGTGGTGCCCTTATATGGGAGCTATCCGAAAAATGAACCTATATTTATAATTTTTGGTGGGGAAATATGCTACCCAATAATAACTCACAATACCAAATTTCAGCGAATTCGGTTGAAAAAAAAGATCAAGAACCTCACAATACCGAAAATTGGGGGGTACCCTTATATGGGAACTATGGCTAAACGTGGACCGATATATCCAATCTTCGAACTTGACCTGCCTGCAGATAAAAGACGACTCTATGCAAAATCTATGGCGATCTATCTCAATTCGTTTAGACGCTGGAGTGATTACAACATACGGACATGGTTAAATCGTCATAGAATTTTATATATATATAAAGAATATATATACTTTGTAGGGTCGGAAATGATTATTTCGGTGCGTTACAAACGGAAAAACAAAACTAATATACCCTTCATACTATGGTGGAGGGTATAAAAACGAAAATATGTGTGTATGGAAATAAAGTCAGAGATCTGCACTTAAATCGATGTATCAATTTTATAAAATTGCGATATAGCGTATTACTTGTTCTGTTCCTTACAAGGCGTTAGCATAGTATATAGAATATCAATACAGCTTTAATTCGGAAATTTCAATTGTATTTCATCATATTTAATTTGTACTTCCTAGTTATTTAGAATGATTTGTTATTTTAAAATTCAATCCTAATTTTATTTTTATTATATTTTTATTTGTAATTCGAAAAAAATGATATTAAAAAAATTTAAATTTAAAAAAATTTAAAAAAATATTTGAATTTCAAATTAATTGAGGCATTAGGAGAGACTGGGGACCATTCGGCACTTTTTTAGAGCTCTATATGACAGTACTTATTCAACAGATATAGTAACTTTATGGCTGGTTGTTGTAGTCTGATTCTTAATTATAAAAACCAGTACCAAAAAAAAATATATATATATTATAAATTATTATTAGTTACACATTTTTACAGTTTTGTAAAAAAGTCAAATTCGCCGAATATGCCCATACCCGCAGTAGCTTCGACATATGATCATTCAGTACCATAGCCTGGTAATTATGACCGCTATCGGTATGGTTGAAATTCAGATTCTCTAAAGGTTCTATTTTTTTAATATGTGACTCAATGTTTGATTTTTAAGGCTATATTTTCTAACGGCGGACGTTGACGTCTCAAGGCCACACACACTATCAGAAATTGCTTTTTTTCTATCGCATTTTCGTCGATACAAGAACCTTTGGTCTTATATATGTAATTTCGAACCACATTAAAGTATCATTTTAAAGACAAAGCCATAAAAATTGTAAGGAAATAATACAGCACTTCCTGTATATGGCCGAATGTGCCCAATTTTAAAATGATTAGTCAAAGTACCCCGAGGGTACTTTCTATAACTTGTTTTTTTTTCATTTTTTTCATCGATCTTCTAAAATCATTATATTTTTAATTAATTTTATAAGATTACAGCTTTAGGGAAAGCTGTCCAGTTGCTGGGCTTCGTAAGCAAAATAGCACAATGCAATCTCCACACATATAAGTCGATGACTTAACAAGAACCGGCCATGCTATAGAACAGTGTTGGTAGCGCATGACCTATCAAAAGCCTTTGATACAGTTAATCATCCCACACTGTTTGAGGACATCAAGAACGCTTTCCTCCGGTCAAGTTTGAAAAGTTGGATAATCAACTATATGTATAGACGGTAGTCGTACATGGAGTTCCGGAATAAGAAGTCCAAACCTCGTAGATTAAAGCAGGGAGTTCCCCAGGGTGGAGTGTTTAACCTCTACCTTTCTGGTATTGCACGCCCTCCAGACGGCATATGCAGATGATTTTACGTTCATGGCGTCTGGTCCTTTAGTAGAAGACATATGTGTGAAGTTAAACGCCTATTTCGCGGAGTTAACAGCCTTCTTTCACGTGAGGAATATGAAAAGATCCACCACGAATTCGTCGGCCACATTATACGCCACATATGGAGATGAGCATTTCATTGAATGTGCAGGTCGAGGGCACACAATTCCGACCACCAACTACCCCAAAATACTCGAGATCACATTCGACAGCATGTTCAAATCGTCCGAACAAACCACAATTGTCTGCGACAAGTTGAAAAGTTGGAACAAGAGTGAATGCCGTCCTCGGGGCTTACCCCCACCCATCTCAGCTGAAGAACCCATCTCAGCTGGCCATACAAACCAGAGTACTTTTGACCCAATTACGTTCAGGCTGGTGCAGTCGTCTCAATTCGTAATGGCTACGGATTGATGACCAATTGGCCTGCCAAATCTACCCGACTAACTCCTGAAGATCTGTGGTTGCAGCCAGTGAAGTAGCTGCACTTCTTAACTTTAGAGACAGAACCTGATTGAATCAAATAAGAAGAACAATATTCATACTTACTGCTACTTGGCCCTCGCTGACTTTTTCCTCTTCCCAAAACTAAAACAGGAAATTTTTTTGTAAGACGTGATTGTTGTTGTGTAAATTGTTCTACCGTTGAGAAGATAAGAGGGAAATATAAACACGACCTATTGGCTATACAAATATTGGAATTTCAGAAGTGTTTCGTGGATAGGAAAAAAAAAATCGCTGACATACGTGTATTATATCTGAGGGGAATTAGAAGAGGAAATTATTGTTATTGATAAAAAATAAATACTTTTTGAAAATTAAATAAAATAACTATATTTATATCAGCCCTCGTATATATGTTTTTATGTAAGTTGCCTCAATATAGATTGGATCGATGGATCACATCTTCGAACTTGATTTAGGTAAGTTTGAACCAATTCGGAAAATCAATTAACTTCATATGAAATTTGTAAATGTGGGAGAGGTACCAGAAGGAGTGGATAAATATATCCATTTTCGGACATGACAACTGTTACGTTAAGCGAAGTTTGGATCAAAACGGGTGCTCCTTTCGCATGATATTTTATAATTCTCTTTCACCTAAATATTTACCCTTTTTGGGGTAAGGTATCAAAAGAAGTGGACCAAGCGATCAAACGGACAGACATTTCTAAATAGGCTCACAGTGGCTCTAAAGGGTTTAGATAAAGACATTTGGGTTATAAAACCCATGTTTTTTATGATACACATTTTGATTGTAGCAAAGTGTATATAGCCAAATTAGCATTAGGGTGGAGGGTTTAGAAACCAGATGTGTTATCTGGAGTAGAATCCTTTTATAAAATAACTGCAAGAGGTGTCATTTAAAGAAATTTGACCCATTTCAGAGTTTGAGCAATGAAAGCTGCAACCGGTGCGGAATCGAGGTATATAAGGATATAGTTTATCTATCACCTTCTTCATGTTGCTATATAGGACTTATTGTCAATCATCCATACTGTTTGTTAGCTGTATGCTACTAAAACCCTCTATACAAGCATAGGACAAAAGGAGCAGATGACGAAGATGAGAGAAAACGAAAAATATTATATGTAAGGAGATTTGTAGTTTTCTGAAAAAGATCTTAACCAGTTACGGGAGAAAACTAACCGATTGCTTCATAGGGTTATGTAGAACCTAATCGATTTATAGGTCGTTACATTCAACAACTTTAACTTAGAATGTGATTGAGTGTGAGAAAGGGATATCGAAAATACTGGCGCGATATAAATTTACAGTTTTGTTTTGTTTTGGGTTTGTGCAGGCACATCGTCCTGTAGAGATGAAGAAGGAAACCTGGTGACAGATACAGACAGCGTGTTGAGGATCTGGAAGGAAAGCTTCTAGTATCAAATAGTGGCGATGAAGAAGATACCCCAGAACCAATTAGAGATGATGGTATAGAGTGTATACCACCTAGCCAAGATGAGGTCATAAAAGTAATTAATCGGCTGAAGTAACCGATGGGTTACCAGCCGAACTATTCAAGACTGGTGGCTAGATGTTGGTCAGGAGCATGCACCAGCTGATTAGCACAATTTGGCTAGATGAATGCATGCCCAATGATTGGAACCTCAGCATCCTGTGTCCCGTGAACAAAAAAGGAGACAAGACGATATGTGCCAACTATAGAGGAATAAGTCTCCTTCACATCGCATATAAAGTGCTATCCAGTGTGCTGTGTGAACGATTGAAGCCAATGGTCAATGACATCATCGGACCATACCAATGCGGCTTCAGCCCTGGCAAATCCACCATTAACCAGATTTTCACTCTGCGCCAAATCCTGGAAAAGACCCACGAAAAACACATCGGAACATACCACCTATTTGTCGACTATAAAGCCGCCATCGACAGCCCTATCCGTTCAGAGTTGTTTAAAGCCATGTCTGCCTTCGGCATTCCTGCAAAATTAATACGGCTATGCAGGATAACTTTAAGTGGCACAAGGTCAGCATTTAAAGTAGGAAAGGACCTATCGGAGCCCTTCAATACCGAACGAGGATTCAGACAAGGTGACAGTTTGTCGTGTGATCTTTTTAACATCCTGCTGGAAAAGGTCATACGAGACGCAAAGCTGAACAGAAATGTCACTCTGTACACCAAACAACACCAATTACTCGCCTACGCCGATGACATCGATATAATGGGTCGAACATTGCGAGCGGTAACAGCCACCTTTGAATAAATTGAAATGGAGTCTGCCAAAGTGGTTCTGCAAGTAAACGGCGAGAAGACCAAGCTGATGGTATCAACGCGCTTGGAAATCTTTTTTTAAGCTCGGCTTATGGAACAACCGTTCTGTAACAAGCCAGCTAAGTAAGTAAGTTGTTTTGGGTTTTTTCCTTCAAAACTTATAATTCAAATCCAATAAGTTTCCAAAATCTTAAAATCACCAATTGTTCAATAAAATTCCAACCAGTTGCGTAATATATATTTTTTTGTAAATAACTTTAAATTCTTGTTCAATTATTTCTCATAATTTTTTATTTATTTTTCACATCATATTTTTTAAATTCTATAATTTATTTTTAAATAAAATCGTTTGGTTTCCAAAAAAGAAATATACTCTGAAATACTTTTGTTATGTTTTTACACAATTACATTTGTCTTAAAAATACTTTGAGTTTACTTAACTAAAGTGAAATAATTTCACATGTTTTTTTCTGCACTTAAAACTAAATGAAATTATTTATATTTTATGAATTTATGAAAAATTGTATAAAAATGTGTGACAAAACGAAACAAAAATCAGTCTGACTTTTAAAGAAAAACTTTTTTGAAAAATATTCTTCTTAAATTAGTAGCATTTATTTGTTTATGAATATAAAATTATTCGTTTAAATAGAATTTATTTCATTATATAAATTTATGTTTTTTTTAAGTTTTTAAATTTATTTTTATTATTTATATTAATTTAATAAACTAATTATTTAAAATGATGATTTTATTTAAATTATTTTTTATTTGAAATTATTTTTAAAATCACTTATTAATATTGGGATTTTAAATTATTTATTTAATTACTTAAAAGAAAAATTTTAAATACATTTTTTTTTGTTTTTGTCTTCATACAAAATTATTTTAAATTAATTTATGATGATTTTTTTTAATATTTACAAAATTTAATGGATTCTGAATTAAGTGCTAATACACATGAGTATTTTTGAAAAACATTTTATTATTGTTTTTTTGTTTGTTTTTGTTTTTACGAAATTATTTAATCTGAGCTTTATCTGTATTTTAAGGGAGATATTTCCGACTAATACGAAAAAAACCTTATTTTAAAGGCCAAATAAGAAATTCTTTATAAATTCTGCCAAATTTTGTAAAGGATGTTTATTTCGAAAATAAATCTCAAGAACAAAATTATTTTTTATTATTGTTTTAAAAAAATTAATAAACAATTCAAAGCAGCCTAAAAGTATGCAACATAAATTGTAGGATTACAGTAATAACTTAATGAGCTTTAAGGGGACCCCCCATTCTCGGGGTCAAAATTTTTTATGATTTAATTGGAATCTACTCTAATTCAAGAACGTCCCTACAAAATTTCATGTGAACATCTCAATAACTCTTGAAGATATAGTCGATTTATTGTGTCAACATCAAGTGACAGCTGAAGGGCTTCTCAAACATTAAATGCGTTTTTTTCTTTTGCGAATGGCGGGCACGATAACTCAAAAACTAATAACCCAATCGATTTCAAATTTTTACACGTTACTCTGTGAGTGTGCAGTTATCGTATGAAGTAGGATAAAGTCAATCGGTGAAGATCTTCCTTATTTTTTGGTTTTTGGTAAAAAATCGACGATTTTCCAAAAATATTTTTTCAAAGGTCCGCCATTTTGTTAATTTTAGAGCGAAGTCAATTCATACGAGAGCTAGACATGTACTCTTTCTAATACCGTTGGAATTTTCGGATTCCGATGTTCCAGTGAGGAGTTATAATGCCCGCCATCAAAAATAAGGACTTTTCTTTAATTACAAAAAACAACAGCAAAACAATAACAAAAATTTTTCGTAAATTATTTTTCTTCTCTTTTAATTAAATATATATATGCAAAGTTACAAACCTTAACGAGCACTGGTATTGATTTATCAGCCCTTTGAAAATCTTGAAAAATTAAAATCGTGAATGGGGGGTGGTTCCCATAAAGGGAACTATATTCCATTCTTCTTTTATGTTTGCATATATATATACTGAAATTGTAATCTCTTTTGTGGCCAATAAAATATTTATATTTAAACCATTTGCTTCTTTTCCTAAATAATATCTTATTTGCCTTTGTTTAGAAAAGAAGGATCAACTTGACGGGAGGGGATTCATTACTGAGGTCTTCCACAAAAAGGTTTTATTTTTTGTATCCAATTAATAAATAATATAAATCCTTATGTCTTCTTGTTTTTTCTTTGAAAATGGGGGAAAATGTTTTCTTTGTGGTTGTGTTTCCTTTTTGATTTATTTTCGCAATATCTACCTAATAATAAATTTATTATATTATTTGTGTTTTTTTTTCAAAGCTACAGTTGTTATTGTGGCACACAACCCCTCGGACAGATAAACAAATTTGCCTGTGGCCAAACACAATTTTATGGCCAACAAAAATATTTGTATACATATATTTGCTTTAAATATTTACCTTTTGGCTGTGGTTGTTGTGTCATTTGTTATCTCATGTGTCCTTGTTATTTGTTTTTTTTTTTTAATATTTTCTTCTTCTTCTCCATTAGGTTTTTACAGTTTCTTTTCAATTACCATATAATATTTGCAATATTTATAAATTTATAATTTCCTTTTTTTTTCTACTCAATTTTAAATAACTTATCTCTGTTAGGCAGCAAAAAATTATATGTGTATGTATGTAAATAATTCTCTGTTGATTATTTTTTATTATGGCGCATAAGGAATCATTTTATTGTTGTTGTTGTTGTTTTGTTGCAGTTTATTGATGATGACAGCAGCGATTAGGGATTATTGTTTGTTTGTTTATTACTGGACAGTCCTTTCATTATTGCCCACAGGTCAATTAGTTATTATTGTAGTGGTTGTTGTTTTTGTTCTTGTTGCTGGTGGTGGTGATGTTATTTTTGAACTGCCAGTTAACAATAATTTTTATACGGTCGTCTCATCATCATCAATATTCCTCCTAGAAAATCAGTCCGAAGAGAAAGGGGAGAGAGAACAAAAATTGGAAATTGAAAAATAAATTATATATTATTATCTTTATCACGAACTTATAATCTATTTGTGTGCAATGGTGTTATATTATTAATTTATTTCTATATATACATATATGTTTGAGTTTGAAATTATGCTGTGGCATTTTGTGTAATATTATACATTTGTAAAAGCCAGGACATGCAAGTTGTATAGAATTTAAATTATTATTATTTTTTTTTGAAAATCATAGATAAAGGGCATGCATGCATGTATTGAAAAAAAGCAAATATATAATTATGTCAATATAAATAGTTGTATGTTGTGTAAGGAAAATAAATTAATATGAGGCAAAATTAAGAGGAACAAAAATAAATATAATAGCGGCCGATAATAAAATAGTGTTTAAAGGGCCAATTAGATCTATATATGACAGCATCATAATAAATACGTTTAAAAATGTACTCATAAAAGAAGACAATATATTTTTAACGATAAACCCTTAGAGATTAGAGATCAATAATTAACCATATGTATTCTGACAGTTACTTGAAATTAAAGTTCCAACTCCACGTGAATGACCTTGGTAAGTGTGATTAAAACTTCCTATGTAAAAAAAAATTGGGCGGGATATTTATATAGGACAAGTGAACCTATTTTTCCAAGATAAATTGTAAACTATTGACGACCAGAAACATTAAATTACTGAAAAAATATTAATTTGAAGTTCCTAATATTTTCACCATAGAGTACTGATATTTATTAGCAGTGATGTCTCTCACCCCACGAGGAGATATATTATGCTGTCGAGACTTCTGATGTAAGAAATAATGGGAGATATATGGAACATATCAAAAAGTGACCTACACCGACAAGCAATTTTGTAAGCCAAAATTCACATGAAGTACAAATATCAGCAATTTTTAATGGGAATTTTCCTTAAATCTCAAAATCCCAAATCGTGGTCCGATATTGATAATATATGTAACATATGTATAAAATCTTCAAAATAGTACAATTTACACGGCAAAGTTATATGTAGGGCTATATCTACATCGTGTAGGAATTACCGAACATTTGTAGTTATCATTATATGAAGGGCTATGCCTAATTGAGCTTCGATATAGTTAAATTTCGAATCTGACATTTTTGTTTTGCATCACAATACTCTCCTTTACCCTGAATATTAAATCGATAGTTATTTTTATATAGGTTCTAAGCCTAAATGCGTGCCGATATAGTCTTTTTTATACCCTACACAACTATGTTGTGCAGCCACAAAAGTTTGTAACGCCGCGAAATATTGGTCCTAGACCCACCTTTAAGTATACCGATCGTCATATCTCGACTAGCTGAATCGATCTAGACATGTGTTTCCGTCCGTCCGTACGCCCGTCTGTCCATTATAATTTGTAAACACGATACAGGCCACAGTTATGGACCAATCTTCACGAAATTTTGCATGTAGGATGGGTTCTGGCCAATGAAGACCCCTATTGTTTTTGGTAAAGATCGGTTAATATTTAGGGGATGAAATGGACCAAATATTGGACAATTATGGCCCAATCATCAATTTTTTACAGGGAGATGCGGATATTGCCAAAGAATAAACATGCCTGTTTTGATAAAGATCGATCAATATTTAGTGTGTCAAATGAACCCTGATTTTTCTGTGAAAAATGACAAAATTTGTATTCTATACCGTATATATTTACTCCTGAAGGACATACCCCAAAATGTTGATAGTATATCGCTGAGGAGTGGTTGACCTTTAAATGAATACCCATTATATTGTCGTATGTACCCGGATGTGGGAGTTACACATAAATATTTACAGGTGGTTACGTATTCATATATTATTTAGTAACCCATTACCACACTAGAGTGCGGAGATATAGTGCTGATCGCTTTGAAATTTTCCATGAGGATCCAGGTATGGTCAAGGACAACGCCTATAATTTTCGGTGATGAACAGATAATAGTTTTGACATAAAGTGGACCGAAAACTTAATTTTTTGTGTAATTTGTGGAATCTGGACAAGTAATTAGAAAGGCTGTACTGGATATTAGTAATATTTGTTTACCTTTAGTCCTTCAAGAGGGTGCAAATATCGCGAAATATTGCCCAAGCTCAGAACATAAAACCACGGAAAGTATGGTCGGCCCCGCCCGACTCTACTGCTCCGCTCACTGGTTTTTAACCTGACATTCTAGTTTTTTTATCTCGATATCCTCCAAAGTTATAATGATTACAACATATGGCTCAACCGACTAAATCACCTTAGAATTCCATACTTTGTAGGGTATAGACTGACAATTGCGAGTACAGAATATTCCTCATACAAATCATTTAATTATTTCACCACACTGTGGTACAGGGTATTATGAATATGTGCATATCTTTGTAACAGGCAAAAGGGAACGAGATAGACACATGGTTCCTTTTGAAAATATGCATAGAATCACTCTCGGAGTCGATTTATGCATGGCCGTCGGTCCGCCCGTCTGTTGATGTTAAATTGTAAACAATATACAGGTCGCAGTTATGATCCCAATTGGATACAATTTGACACAGCTCATTTATTTGGCTGAAGAACGAACCCTATTAAAATTGGGAAAAATCGTCCGATTTAATGTAAGTGGTGTACTAAAATCCTTGTATATCTTTCGATTTGGTCGAAATTTGGCGTAGCGTACTGAATTAAGTTAAAATTATATGAGTTATGTTTCGTAAAAATCGGTTCAAATTTGGATATAGCTCCTATATATCTTTGTTTTACGATTTTAAGTACGTAATGCACCAGGGACCGAAAATATGGCCGGTAGGTACAGAACGTACTGAAATTAGAATTACTAACGTCTGATAAGTTTCGTTGCAATCGGTTCAGATTTAAACCTTTTCCAAATTAAATGAAACCTTTTCCAAATTAAATGAAACCTTTTCCAAATTAAATGAAACCTTTTCCAATTGAAATGAAACCTTTATTCTTATCTAAGGAAATATAATATTTGCAGTTATTTTAAACCAATATTTGAAAATTAAATCAAAGAATATTAACAAATATAGTTGTATGGCTATGTAATTAACATAAATATTCTTTAATTCGGTGTGATTTAATTTAATATCTTTACTACATAAAACTAAATAAATAGTAATACAAACTGGGGTATTTCTTGACATTTTAATAAATAAATATTTAAGAACAAGAATTGAATACCCGGTCCTAAATGCGAAATACATATTTGACTTAATAAATTGTTGATGATAAGGTAACTGTTTATCTTAATGAAGGGGTTCCCGACTTGCAGCTTGTGGGATTTTCAAAACCATGTCCATAACGTAGTTAGAACAATCTTGCCGAGTAAGCTTTTGAATACTTCGCTCGATTACATCAACAATGTTATGTTCCATAGAAACGTCACACAGCTCAGCTCTTGGACATAATTTTATTTTTGAAAATGCATTTTCGATTGGATTTAGCATTGGAGAATAAGGCGGTAAGAATTTAAGGTTGCATCTTTTGGATTCGATCAAATTGTTTATGTCATGTCGCTTGTGTATTTGAGCGTTATTTTCCAACTCTGGATTGATTTTCTCAAAAAAAATTTCTATAAATAATTTAAATCTATCTGCATTGACACTGGAATTGGAAACGATTGTGTGATGTACAACTCCCGCGTTGTTTATTGCTGCAATTATAGTGACATTACGACCTCTGACCGTAGGCAACACAATGTGTGCTCTTGTTCCTTGTCTTGAACGGGCTTGGGTTCTTCGTATGTGAAGATTAAATCCACACTCATCAATGAATATAAATTTTTCTCCTTGTTGGGGTATCCATTTTGTAAAGTCTTGAGCATATTTTTGTCTCAAGCCTAATGTTCTGGAGTCATTCATTCGTTCTATTTCAATAGAGACCATCTTAAACGTAATTTTTAATTTCCGTAATCCATATTCTATGCAGCTTGTGGAAATATTTATTTCATTTTCTCTCAACAGTTTAGTTTTTATGGCTTTGAGGGTAATTCCAGGTTGACTTTCTATATAGAACTCGATCAGACTTGTTGTGTCAACAACTTAGTTCTATTTCCTCCACGCTTATTTTCCTTCAATGTTCCAAAATTTTGTTTGTAATTACTTCACGTTGTCGAGAGTTTACTGTTTTGGATGTTCACATTATCCATAGTTGGAAATAACGCTCAAATACACAAGCGACATGACATAAACAATTTGATCGAATCCAAAAGATGCAACCTTAAATTCTTACCGCCTTATTCTCCAATGCTAAATCCAATCGAAAATGCATTTTCAAAAATAAAATTATGTCCAAGAGCTGAGCTGTGTGACGTTTCAATGGAACATAACATTGTTGATGTAATCGAGCGAAGTATTCAAAAGCTTACTCGGCAAGATTGTTCTAACTACGTTATGGACATGGTTTTGAAAATCCCACAAGCTGCAAGTCGGGAACCCCTTCATTAAGATAAGCAGTTACCTTATCATCAACAATTTATTAAGTCAAATATGTATTTCGCATTTAGGACCGGGTATTCAATTCTTGTTCTTAAATATTTATTTATTAAAATGTCAAGAAATACCCCAGTTTGTATTACTATTTATTTAGTTTTATGTAGTAAAGATATTAAATTAAATCACACCGAATTAAAGAATATTTATGTTAATTACATAGCCATACAACTATATTTGTTAATATTCTTTGATTTAATTTTCAAATATTGGTTTAAAATTACTGCAAATATTATATTTCCTTAGATAAGAATAAAGGTTTCATTTAATTTGGAAAAAGTTTCATTCTATTTGTAAAAGGTTTCATTTCAATTGGAAAAGGTTTCATTCTATTTGTAAAAGGTTTCATTTCAATTGGAAAAGGTTTCATTTAATTTGGAAAAGGTTTCATTTAATTTGGAAAAGGGTTCATTTAATTTGTAAAAGGTTTCATTTAATGTGGAAATGCTATATAACAGAAACATTGAATTCTCTAATTCTAAAATGTATATTTTATAATTTTAATTAATCGAATATAAACTAAAACCATGTTCTTCATATAGACATTCTATTACCGATGTAGGACATTCCTCCGAAACACAAAAATCCTGACAAAATCAAAAAGAACAACTTAAATCCATCAGCATGCAAATTAGCGATGCATGCTCATCTAAAACCGCAGAAACGAAAAAAATCGGATGACATTTAATTGGCAGGGTAGATTGAGTGGAAAAAATGGTTATAAAAACCATAACAACACTTGAAATTAAATTTAATTATAAAAATATGTAAAAAAAAAACTCAAATATAAATATATAATTTGTTGCATTGGAAAATAATCTGAACTGAAGATAAAAAACAACACAAAAAATATACCCAACAAAATATTTCAATTTAATTAACCTATGGTTGACTCCTTAACAAAGGAATTTTATGATTTAATTATTTAAAACTGACACATTTGTGTCAGACAGATAGACAGACAGACAGACACCCAGACTGATGGATGGATAGATTAATATAAAAGGATGTATTTGATGAATGGATATATTTATGTACGGATAGATGAATGAATGTATGTATGAATAGATTATATGTGTATATTGATTTTCACTTTTAATGACTGCTGATGTTTATTTGTTGAATTGTATTTTTGTTGTTGTTTGTTTTTGTGGTTTAATATGCCATTATCCTATATGTATGTGTTTGTGTGTCCTTTCCGAGTTATTCATTTGATTGGTTCATGTTAATCACCAGTTATGGTTGTTGACGACAAGTGTTAATTTCAAAATATATACGGAATACGTTGATACAAAAATATAAACAAAAGAGATTTTTTTGTTATGAATTTTAATGAAATTAATTATGAATAATAACAACATGAGATATATATGTAGGAGGAATATTATTATGCATAAAATTCAGAATAATTATTTCGAGGAAAATTTGATTTTCGGGAAATAAAATTTAAAAGTAAATTTGCGCAAAATTTAAGCCGATTTATCGTTGATAAGCAAATAAAAGAAAGGATATGAAATAGAGGATATTTTTTATAAATTTATGAACAATTCTTTCCAATTGGAGACCAATTGGTCTATGTAGAGACCACAGGTCTTTATATAGACCAATTGGTCTTTATAGAGACCACAGGTCTTTATAGAGACCAATTGGTCTTTATAACGACCACAGGTCTTTATAGAGACCAATTGGTCTTTATAACGACCACAGGTCTTTATAGAGACCAATTGGTCTTTATAGAGACCACAGGTCTTTATAGAGACCAATTGGTCTATATAGAGACCACAGGTCTTTATAGAGACCAATTGGTCTATATAGAGACCACAGGTCTTTATAGAGACCAATTGGTCTATATAGAGACCACAGGTCTTTATAGAGACCAATTGGTCTATATAGAGACCACAGGTCTTTATAGAGACCAATTGGTCTATATAGAGACCACAGGTCTTTATAGAGACCAATTGGTCTGTATAGAGACCACAGGTCTTTATAGAGACCAATTGGTCTATATAGAGACCACAGTTCTTTATAAAGACCAATTGGTCTATATAGAGACCACAGTTCTTTATAAAGACCAATTGGTCTATATAGAGACCACAGGTCTTTATAGAGACCAATTGGTCTATATAGAGACCACAGGTCTTTATAAAGACCAATTGGTCTATATAGAGACCACAGGTCTTTATAAAGACCAATTGGTCTATATAGAGACCACAGGTCTTTGAGAGACCAATTGGTCTGTATAGACCACAGGTCTTTATAAAGACCAATTGGTCTCTATAGAGACCACAGGTTTTTATAAAGACCAATTGGTCTCTATAGAGACAACAGGTTTTTATAAAGACCAATTGGTCTATGTAGAGACCACAGGTATTTATAAATACCATTTGGTCTATACAGCGACCACAGTTCTTTATAAAGACCAATTGGTCTATATAGAGACCACAGGTCTTTATACTGACCAATTGGTCTGTATAGAGACCACAGGTCTTTATACTGACCAATTGGTCTATATAGAGACCACAGGTCTTCATAAAGACCAATTGGTC